>NW_017719548.1:0-352 GCF_001865875.1 Lupinus angustifolius
ATGGAAGCAGCTTTGACTGAGACAATGATACGCTGTTCATGATTTTCAGAATCTCCTTAGGCCAGTTGATCATGACGTTATTCTTTACAGCGTACATGAAACTCAAATCATTCACAATAGGCTGTGCGTGATTTGTGTTCAGCTGTACTAGTATGTAAGCAATAACGTAATGCAACAACCTGTTCTCAACAGAAAGCAACCCAGCCTTGGTCAATTGACCATGAATATACAAATGAGGGCCCCGAAGGAAAGACTTGTACACATCAACGGGATCAAAATTGTCCTTGACCCAAGAACAATCCCCTATTCCAAAACCAGACGATGATAAACCTCCAACATTCAGAAACAAATC
>NW_017719549.1:0-4927 GCF_001865875.1 Lupinus angustifolius
AGGTTGCGAGAATGTCGAAAAAAGTGCAGAACCGAGACACTGTCTGCCTTTAACGTACTGGTTTTAAATGATTAACGGGATGTTTTAATCGATTAAAATAGTGTAAAATTTGAATTTTCAGAAAAAGTTGCCCAGGTAATCGATTAACGGGCTGTTTAATCGATTAAATAAAAAAAATTGAATTTTTCAAAAAATTAAGCCCAGGTAATCGATTAACCATTGGTATAATCGATTAAAACAGTGAAAATTTTGTTTTTAGGCAGCAGAGTGGTTTCGACTTTTTAGGACACATGTATGCATTATTACAGATTTATCGAGACATATATAATCACATTAAGAAGTTAATCAAGAGATATATTTTTGCATTTTTAACATATATCATTCAAACATGAAACACATAGGCATAGAGAAGCAAGACAATTTATGCAAACAGCTAAACAATTTTTAAACAAGATATTGTTCATCAAGAATTCCTAGTTCTCTCCTTAGAACATAGAAGGTATCCCTGGGAAGGGGCTTGGTGAAAATATCTGCTAACTGTTTAGATGTTTCCACAAATTCAAGAACACAGTCACCTTTTTGTACATGGTCACGCAAAAAATGATGTCTAATTTCTATATGCTTTGTTCTAGAATGCAAAACGGGATTCTTGGATAGGTTAATGGCACTTGTATTATCGCATTTTATTGGGATCTTTTCAAGTTTAAGACCAAAGTCCTTAAGTTGCTGCTTCATCCAAAGGATTTGAGCGCAACACACACCAGCGGCAATGTATTCCGCTTCAGCGGTGGACAAAGCAACACAGGCTTGCTTCTTGCTGTGCCATGCTACTAATGAACTGCCCAATAGGTGGCAAGTACCACTAGTGCTTTTCCGATCCAACTTACATCCGGCGAAATCGGAATCGGAATAACCCACCAAGGATAGTGAGGCATCCCGAGGATACCATAATCCCATGTTAATAGTTCCTTTTAGATATCTCATGATTCTTTTAACAGTTATATAGTGTGATTCTCTAGGTGATGATTGATATCTCGCACACATGCATACACTGAACATGATATCAGGTCTACTTGCAGTTAAGTAAAGTAAAGACCCAATCATACCACGATACTTCGTTACCTCGATTGCTTTTCCTTTCTCATCTTTGTCTAAGTAGCAAGCAGATGCCATAGGTGTGGAAGCTTCCTTACATTTGTCCATTTCAAATTTCTTGAGTAGCTCTTTGCAGTATTTCGCCTGATGGATGAATATCCCACTTTCTAGCTGCTTTATCTGCAATCCTAGAAAGAATGTGAGTTCTCCCATCATAGACATTTCGAACTCCCCCTGCATCATCTCAGAAAATTCTCTACACAAGATATCATTAGTAGATCCAAATATTATGTCATCTACATAGATTTGTACAAGCAGAACATGATTTTCTGATTTTCTAATAAAAAGCGTTGTGTCAACCAAGCCTCTCTCGAACCCTTTTTCTAAAAGAAAGGTACTAAGTCTGTCATACCAAGCTCTAGGAGCTTGTTTGAGACCATATAGTGCCTTTTTAAGTTTGTAAACATGGTTCGGATATTTAAAATTTTCAAAACCAGGCGGTTGGTCAACATAAACTTCTTCTTGAATGTATCCATTCAGGAAGGCGCTTTTTACATCCATTTGAAAGAGTTTGAAGTTCATTAAAGATGCAAAGGAAAGAAGCATTCTGATGGCCTCTAGTCTGGCTACAGGAGCGTAGGTTTCGTCATAATCGATACCCTCCTCCTGGTTGTAGCCTTTGGCCACCAAACGTGCTTTATTTCGAATTATTAAGCCAGATTCATCAAGTTTATTTCTGAAGACCCATCGAGTACCAATTACGGGATGATCATTAGGTTTGGGGACCAAGTCCCACACATGATTGCGCTCAAACTGGTTTAGCTCTTCTTGCATAGCTATACCCCAGTGTACATCCTCAATGGCCTCATCAACGGTCTTAGGCTCAATTTGCGATACAAAAGCTACAAAATTACAGAAATTTCGTAAGGAACTACGGGTTACCACTCCCGTAGATATGTCACCTATAACTTTATCAATTGGGTGAGCTTTCTTTGTTTTCCACACGGTAGGCATGTCTGAGTGCTCTTGAGGTTCGATTTGACCTTCATCATTGGCTCCTTTTTCATTATCCATGTCCTTGGAGTATGCTTCTTCCAAAGCACCTGCAACATCATCAGAAACGACCTTTCTCTTCTCTTTTGGAGAAGATTCGTCAAACTGTACATGGATAGACTCTTCAACTTGCATTAAATATTTGTTAAAGACTCTGAACGCTTTGCTATGAATCGAGTATCCCAAAAATATTCCCTCATCGGCTTTAGAGTCGAATTTCCCTAAAGCCCGCTTTCCATTATTTAATATAAAACATTTGCAACCGAAAGCGTGAAGATGGGATATATTTGGTTTGCGGCCTTTTAAAAGTTCATAAGGAGTTTTGTTCAAATTAGGCCTTAAGAGTACTCGATTTATAACATAACATGCAGTATGAACTGCATCAGCCCAGAAGTACTTGGGGGTATTACTTTCGTTAAGCATGGTTCTCGCTAATTCTTCTAAAACACGATTTTTCCTCTCTACAACTCCATTTTGTTGTGGAGTGCGAGGAGCAGAGAACTGATGCAAAATGCCATGCTTATCACAGAATTTGTCGAACTGAAAGTTCTCAAATTCTCCCCCGTGATCACTTCGTATATATATTATTTTTAGGTTAAGTTGGTTTTGGATTTGCTTGGCAAGATTTTTAAAATTTTTGAACGCGTCGCTTTTTGATGATAAAAACAATGTCCATGTAAATCTAGAGAAATCATCAACAATAACTAGAGCGTAGTAGCTACCACCAAAACTCATGATTTGTGATGGTCCAAACAAGTCCATATGGAGTAGCTCCAAAGGTCTTGAGGTGGATATCACATTTTTATTTTTAAAAGAGTTTTTGGTTTGTTTACACTTTTGACAAGTGTCACAAATTTCTTTAGTTTTAAAATTCAATTTTGGTAGCCCCTCAACTAGTTCGTTTGATGATAATTTATCTAGATGCTTTATATGGATATGTGCAACACGTCTATGCCATAGCCAGATGTCATCTTCTTTAGAAATAAAGCATTTTGAAAATAATGTAGTGACATCGTCCAAATTAACCATGTAAATATTATTTATACGGTGACCAACAAATTTAACGTTATTAGATAAAATATCACGAATGACACAACAATCAGAATCGAAGGATACACGATTACCTTTATCGCAGAGTTGGCTTATACTCAACAAGTTATGTTCTAGTCCTTCAACATAAAGGACATTATCAATCAGAGTTTGGGATGAGTTACCAACTGTTCCTGTGCCGAGTATCTTTCCCTTGTTGTTGTCTCCATAAGTGACGTATCCTTTTCCTTTAAGTGAGAGATCCAGGAAATTTGATCTATCACCTGTCATATGCCTCGAACACCCACTATCTAAGTACCATTTTTGTCCATGTGTTCGGAGACATACCTGCAAAATAGATTACTTACTTTTCTCAGGTACCCAATTTATGTTGGGTCCTTTTCTGTTAGTGATTAGGGAATCATCTCCCTTCTTTTTCCATACATAAACTCCGCTAGGTATACCATACTTTTTAATATAGCATGAATGATAAGTATGACCATATGTGTTACAATAAAAACAAGTAGGAGAATGCTTATGATATTTATTTTTAGCTTGAGCTACCGGTTTTCTATATGGTCGCTTATTTTTAGCAGTGCGAGTATAACCTAGACCAGTTCGATCACCAACATTTCTAGTTTGATTAAGCAAGGTATCTAATTGATTTTTACTGTTTGTGAGACTCAACATTTATGTTTGCTGTTTAAAATTGTCCTCTTGCGAAGTCTCGCAAGTCTCACAGACAGGTTTTTGACATAAGTTAATAGCAGAGTAGTTACATGAGCTACAAAAATAGATGAGATCTAAAGTGTCATTTTCCAGTTTTAATTCATCTAATTCTTTTTGCAATTGGCTTATTTTTTGTTCGTTTATTAGGATTATCCTTTTCCTATCAATGTTAATTCTAGCCAATTTCTTTAGTTCGTCATGCAACTCGACATAAGCATCATACAATACATCATAAGGAGGTGAATCATCCGAAGTGGATGAGGTGTCAGAATATACCTCATTATTATCCTTGCATGAGTCTGAATTTGTATCGATGTCAGATCTGGCCATCAGACACAGCTTTGCTGACTCCTCCTCACTATAGGTGCTCGATGTCGATTCCTCCTCAGGTACATCCCAAACGATGTATGCTTTCTTGGATTTGAAGTCCCTGGGAGTGCTCTTCTCTGAATCAACCTTCTTTAGGTAGGTTGGACACTGAAACCTCATGTGCCCTACCTTTCCACACTCATGGCAAGTGAAGCGATCCTTGTTATTCTTGCCTTTACTGGTTGACTCTTTCGCTTCCTTCTTTTGAAACTTTTTGAGTCCTCCTTTTCTTTTAATGAATTTGCTAAATTTTCGGACTAGGAGACCCATAGTTTCATCATCTAGATCGGAATCAGATTCATCATCAATTTTCTCTTCTTTGTCTTTGGAGGTCGTGGCCTTCAATGTGATGCTCTTCTTCTTTCGGTCTGATTCTTCGTTCATGGTCAAGCGACCCAGCTCCATTTCATGTTCTTGAAGCTTTCCAAATAAAGTAGCTAAAGGCATAGAGTCCAAATCTTTAGACTCAACAATTGCAGTCACCTTTGGTTGCCATTTCCTGTCAAGACAACGCAAAACTTTATTAGTTAGTTCACCTCTAGAAAATGATTTATCGAGAGCAACTAAATGGTTAACAATATGAGTGAATCGCTTTTGCATATCACATATTGATTCGCTTGGTAACATGCGAAACAACTCATATTCGTGGGTC
>NW_017719550.1:0-278 GCF_001865875.1 Lupinus angustifolius
AATATAAGATCTTAATAAAAGTATGCTTAACTTGGCAAATAAACTAAGTAGTACAACTACTTCTTAGTTTATTTGTTAAGTGTTTAAGACAAGTAATCTTTCATGACTTGAAATCGGTTTTAGGGGATCAATCTAAAAAGAGCATTAAGAACTTCTCAAACAAATAAAATTAACTAAAGCACCAACTTGAATGATTAAAATTCAAATTTAGAATAAAAGAAGAAGAAGAAGTACATAATCAACTTTCTGAAAGTGTGCATGTCAAGAGGAACACTTTG
>NW_017719551.1:0-1222 GCF_001865875.1 Lupinus angustifolius
GATGCTTTAAGTTCCAAATGAGATTACAAAATGGATTTTTGCATCTCATTTTCCTTCTTCTTTCTCCTCTTGAATTTTAAACTAAAAACTATAAAACTTACTTACAAAAGCTTCTATGAACCGAGCTTTCAAACTAAGAAATAAGAAGCGAGAATTGTGTTTTTCTTAAGGGAAGAAGTCTTCTTGAATGAAAAAAATGCCTTCCTATTTATAGAGTTTTTCCTGCCACCGTCGAGCTGCTTCTTTGCACCGCTCAACAGCTGACCAAACCCTTCTACATGGGTTTAGTCACTTGGTCACCTCCTTAAACTTGACTAACCAAGGCTAGTTGTGAGCTATGGGACCAGCTATGGTGAGCTACTCTTGAAAAGCCTATGGTGGTCTACTTGAAGTGAGGTCATGCATGACTTCATGGTTTCTTGATGGCTAAGTTAATTCTGGGTGCACACCGCTGAGCACACATGTGGCACCGCTAAGCTGCCTGCTTGAGCAGCTTTGACCATCCTGACTGAGAAGTGGCTTGGTGCTTGCTGTGACTAAGTAACAGGTTAATAGAACTAAGTAACAGGTTACATGAGTGAGAAACAAGTTATCCAACAAAAAAATGATTAGAGTAATCGATTACACCTTTTGAGTAACCGATTACACAACACGGTAAACAATTACTTTGTTGGATAGAACCGTTGGGTAATCCTGTTATTAATCGATTACAACCTGTGGAAATCAACTACTCAGTTGGACGGACTGGTTGGGTAATCGACTACTGAGAGTTGTTGCATCAGTTTTCATATTCAAACTGCAAAGCTTTCACCCCAAACGAAATGGATTCATTCCAATTGAATCATACCTTTTCATAGAGGTGTTATAGCTGATTTGAAAGCATATTTAAAGGCATTGAAACTCATGATTCGTAACATATAACTCATATACACAGTCTAAATAGTTCTGAAATACTTGCTCTACACTTCTTGCATTAGTATTCATAGTTTCAAATCTTGTAAAGGTAATCTTTGCCATAGTTAAAGTTTTCTTCATTCAAAGTGTTGAATTACTTTATTTCACAAGGGTGTGATAAGAAAGGTGATAGAGTCACTTGGAAAGGTTGTTTTCCAAAGAGTGATATAGGTATTAGAGAGTGAGTAAGGACAAGGAAATCTCGGGGTGAGAAATTGTAATTGCTACTCTTAATATCTAGTGAAGAAATCTCTTCTGCTGCAAGAGT
>NW_017719552.1:0-271 GCF_001865875.1 Lupinus angustifolius
GTGATATAGGTATTAGAGAGTGAGTAAGGTACAAGGAAATCTCGGGGTGAGAAATTGTAATTGCTACTCTTAATATCTAGTGAAGAAATCTCTTCTGCTGCAAGAGTACAAGACATAGCATTCGGTGGACAAGAAGGTGGACCAATATAAAATTTATGAGTAATCTCTTCTCCCTTAACTCCTTTAAATTTAAATGATATTTTCTGCATAACTTTTTCGCTGTTATTAACTCTAGAATTTTACAGAAAAATCTGTCATAGTTTTTAAGCAA
>NW_017719553.1:0-6253 GCF_001865875.1 Lupinus angustifolius
TTTAAGCAACTAATTCCCCCCCCCCCCCTCTTAGTTGTCATCTCAGTCTTACAAATACACCAAGAGAATAACTCCTTGAATGATTATTTTTTCTGAGTTATGATGCACACTTAATGTGCTAATGTAACTCTGAAACTCAGCTCAAAACCCTCTACAAAATCCTCACAAGAAGCCTAAAGTAGATTTGATGAGATGGAATGGTTTATGAAAAATGTATGAAAGTAATGCACTCTTTTGAAAAGATTTTCCTCTCTTTTCTCTCAATGATTTCAAAGAAAATTTGTAAGAATTCACACTATACTCTCACTCAAAGAATAAGAAAGATGATATGAAGTTTCTAAACTCAGATTCTTGTACTTTTTCCTTATGCGTAATTTTTCACATGGGTTGATAATACAGCTTTTATACAAAATTGTTTATACATGTCATTAATCGATTATCTTTTAGGTTAATCGATTAATGCGTTATGAAAATAATGTTTTTTTGTTATGTCTTAATCGATTAACAACTTATTTAATCGATTAACGAACCAGAAATCCTAGGTAGTTACCTATTGTAGCTTCATTTAATCGATTACATTAATCATTAATCGATTAATAGATTCCCACATGACTTAATCGATTAATATAGTTGAAAGTATGTTTCTTTGATGCATGGTAAAATTTGTATATGATGTATGAACATACAATACATGATTTTGAAATATATAGTACTTTTACGCACAAAAACCATGTATGCTCAATGCTTATGCATGATTCTACTTATCATATATGTTTGGATGTTATTCCTTATTATATATGGATCCATTTTAAGTTCTTGTGAGACTTCCACCCAAGATTTACCTAACCTAAACTCAAACTAAGCAATCATATTAGGACTTCTAGAATATAAAAATAATCATATGTCTATGATGTAGACCTTGAGTCTTCGGTATGTTGTTTGTCGTGAAGTCCATGTTTTCAAGCTTTCAAATGTTTTTGTCTTCATCAAAACCATATAGGTCAATCACATATGCAATCTTTGACTATTTACAATGTCATGCTTATGGCAACAAAATAATATCTCTGATTGGGTGAAAGCCTTTCTTTAGATAGGACTTGAGACAAAGGATACATAATGGATTTCTTATTCATATAAGAGCTAGATGCCCCTAATGAGTAGTGATAGTGCTTTAGATAACTCGGGGGATTTCTATCTCTATTGGATCTTCTTAAATTTTTAGAAGAAACATTCTCACTTTCATTGGTATGTCCATCAAGGGATGTAGGATTAGAATTATCCTGCATTGTTGTGAGATGATTTGGAATCATCATCAAGGTAATGATCTTCATTGTTGAAAGAGGACGTAGGCAGAGGCATATCAATGCTCTTCTCAGTTAAGATATCAGAATTGGCAAAAGGAAAGGTATTCACATAAAAGTTTACATTTCTAGATATAAAAGTTTCCTTACTAGCACAATCAAACAATATATAACCCTTTGCCCCATGTTTAAAACCAAGGAAAACACATCTCCTTATTCTTGGATCAAGTTTCTTTCTGTTTTTATTTACGGTGGAAGCAAAAGAAAGACATCCAAAAATTTTAAGACTCATAAAATCAGGATCATGATTATAGAGCATTTGATAAGGTGATTTCTTGTTAAGGTACATAGAAGGTTGTCTATTGATGAGGTAAACAACATGAGCAGCCCCATAGTTCCAAAAACATTTTGGCAAAGAGAATTGATACATCAAGGCTCTAGTTATTCCAAGCATATATTGGTGTTTCCTCTCAAAATAATCATTTTGTTGAGGAGTTTTAACACTACTAGTTTGATGCACAATTCCCTTTCAATTATATATAGAACTCATTTATCTTAAACTCTGGTCCATTATTAGACCTATTCATCTTTATTTTGGCATCAAATTGAGTCTCAACAATGATAACAAAGGTCTTGCCAAGGAGATAGGCTTCTGACTTAGCTTTCAAGAAAAACAACCAAGTACGTCTTGAACTATCATTAGTAATAGTAAGGAAATATCTATGTCTTAAAATAGAGGGGACATATATGGGCCCCCAAATATCAATGTGAATAGGGTCAAATCAATGAGCAACTTTTATGTTATTGTCTTTAAAGGGTACTTTTCTTTCCTTAGCATAATGACATAGATCACAAGGCTCATTTGTATTTCTTGCATTAATGAAAGAGAATTCTTTATTGAGAACAACAAGCTTAAAATTAGAAGGGTGTCCCAGCCTCTTATGCCATATGTCATCATTATTAGATAAAGCATTATTAATACACTTTTGGTCATTATTCAAATTGTAAAGTAAATTCTTAGAACTAATGATGTACAAGCCCATTTTTGCCTCGGTTGCACCAATCATCCTCAAGGTTGATTCCTCCTGCAACACACATTTGATGTTGGTGAAAGTTAGCTTACAGTTAAGGGAATTGGTCAGTCTAGAGACATATATAAGGTTAAAAGTGAAATTTGGTATATATAGGACATTGCTTAAGTACATGTCCTTAGAAAAAATAATATTGTCTGATATGTTGCTCATGACCTCATTTCCATCAGGTAGTTTAATTTGAATAGGATTGATTCTTTTAAAAGATTTGAATTCTGATAAGGAAAAGCAAACATGATCTGTTGCACCTGTATCAAGAACTCAATCCTTAGATTTAAGAAGATGAGTTATGGTTCCATAATAACCTGGACTAGATGCACCAACATTGGTGATATGGTTGTGACTTGACATTAGTTTTCAAGTTCCTTGAGCATGACTCAGATGGCTTTATGCTGCTCAGGAGTGAATCCTCCCATGCTTCCTTGAACACTTCGGTTTTCTTCCTCATTTGATCAATTAATGTTATTTACATTATTGGTAATCTTGTAATATGGTGGAAAACCATGTTTTTTGTAACAAGTGTCAACTATGTGAGCATTCTTGTTACAGTAGGAGCAAATTTTTGAATTAGAAAAGCCTATTCCTTTTCCATTCCCAAAGATATATATTCTTCCTCTTATAGAACCATTACTAGCACTCTTGAATCCTCTTCCTTTGAATTTTCCTCTACTTGATGCATCATCATTGGTGCTAGCCAAGATCTTGGTGTCACTGAAAGGAAGAGGCAGATTCATTTGTCTCTCTTGTTGAATCAACAAAGAAAAAGCCTTGTTTATAGTAGGAAATGGATTCATCAACATTATTTGAGATCTAACAGTTGAATACTATTCATTAAGACCCTTTAGAAATCCAATTACATGATCATATAGAGGATACTACAATGTTGACAAGGTCAGAATCACAATGAGAGGGACATATACTTAGGGTATGGGTCTGAAATCATCCAATTCCTCCCAGAATCCTTTTAGATGAGTATAATATGAACTTATAGAAAGATTTCCTTGCCTTGTTCTGTAGATTTCTTCTTGTAACTCGCAAATCTGAAAAACATCTCCTTGGTGATACCTTTCTTTTAGATCTTGCCAAACTTAAAGAATTGTTTCCATCCACAAGATGCTCTTCACTATATCCTTGTCTATGAAATGATTGATCCATGCCAGAATCAAGGTGTTACATCTGTCCCATGTTGCAAAAGTGGGATCATTGACATTTGGCTTTAATAAAGTACCATCTCTGAATTGCAACTTGTTCTTGGTCTTCAGAGCCATGAACATTTCTTTGGACCAGGAATGATAATTCACTCCAGTTAGAAGAGGGGTAACCAACATTGCACTTGGGTTCTTGTTGGGATGCATATAGTAAGAGCTAGCAGGATCGTTGATAGGATTCGTCATTGTCATAGCATTTGCCATTGCAACAAGAAAGAAACAAAGAAGGAGAAGAAAAAAAGGAAAGTAATTTCAGAGAAATTTATTTTGGCGCAGTAGGGCATCAGATGATGCTTTGATACCATCTTAAAATGGTACCTTCCATGGATATCAATAGAGCCAAAGTGAAGATGAGAAGATGTGAATAAGAGAAATGCCTATTTCATTGATTCACGAAAGATACCAAATACAACCTATTTATAATGAATTATAATAATGGAGGCTCTTATCTTAACTAACTAACTAACTAATTCTCCAACTAAAATATACAATAAAACAGAAAAATAATATCCAAAGAAAGATTGCTTGATCCTTAAGCAAAGTCAAGTTCTTAATGCGCCTTTTAATCTGACTGAGAAAATGCAAGTCACCATCGCGACTTGGCCTAGGACCTGACCGAGTCAAGTTTTCAACCATGCCCATCAGCCTGGTCGAGGAATGCCCACCAAGTTGGCCAAGCCTCAGCACATCATGACCTTAACCATGCGTTGCAATGGGGTCGAGGTTGTTAAGACAATCTGATGGAGACTGAGAGGTTTGTGTGGCCATCTTGACCGAGATTATTGGGCCACTCTGATACACACTGGTAGCCAATCTGACCGATGCATTCCTAGCCAATCTGACCGAGACACTCCTAGCCAATCTGACTGAGGCTTTGCTAACTGATAGGTCATTCTGGTCCATACTTGAGACATACTGATCCATGTTAGGCTGAGTTAAACACAATTGAAGGCAAACATGTTGTAGACCATAATTCATTAGTTTGGGCAACCTTGGCACACAAGTATATAACAAATTTCAAAATATATTTTTTTTGCGCTCAAAATGTATATGTATTACACTTAAACTTTATTTGTATTTACTTTTCTGTTAGTGTTATGAAACTCACCTTCACGGGTTTGTTTCTGTGCCTAGAATCTTTACACGGACTTAGCTTTATTTTGATGCAATTTTAAGCTGGCACGTTGAAAAGCGAATGGAACGTTAAGAAATTAGTCTACCAGTAAAAGAAACTAGTTAAAAGATGAAAGTTACGTGAATGATAGAAAGTTAGAAGTTGAAAATTTATGCTTGCTGAACTAGGTAACTCGAAGCGTTTGGGATAATTAAATTAGATAAACATAAATGACTTCAAAAATCTTAGATAATAAGAAGGGTATGTTTAACAGTTCTCCATAATAGAACACCAGCTTATCCCTTTACTACATTATAAGCATAATTATAAATATTATATTGGCCAATTCAATCAAAAAATCAGTGAATTGATCCACATATTGTTATAATATGATAATTATATCAGTCACATAATTAAACTAATTAAAACAAGAAGATAAATGTCAAAATAGGTTAAATGGAATTGTACGGAGCCACTAAAATTGGTTTGCACAGGAAAAATAATACCGTAAGGAATCAAACCTTGAACTTGATAATTGCTTGTTAAGTTGTCAGCCAGTAAGCCATTTCAATATTTCAATATCTCAATTATTTATTGTAAATAATGATATTATTGAATCATTGTACTATCTTATCAATATGATATTAATAACACTGAATTATAAGTTTTTAAGAATATCATAATCAATTAATAATTAAATGTCATAACATGTATTGTCTTTAATTATTTTTATTATATGAGTTAAATATTTTCAAATGATATTTTCATGTCTAGTCAAAAATTAATTTATAAGAGGTTATTCTATTAAAGTTGGATTATTTACATTCCACTAGAGCTAGCTCTATCATAGTAAGTTTTCTTCACTTATAACACTCTATTGAGGCCCTTGATTAAGGAAAAGATACAACATCTTCTATTCCAGAAATTTGTATTACATCATTTGTTAATGCTGATTGACTACGAATATAAAATTTAAATTACTTAATTCAAATATTAGGTTAATATTTTCTTGGTCAATCACCAGAAATTGTGCATAGATTGACGCATTTTATGCTAAATCCCATTGTGTCTCATAATATTTCCTACTTGAACCAATCACCCGCCAATAATATTTTATAATAATGTGATGATATGGTATTATAATATAGAAATTGAAAATATATTAAACTTAATTTTGATAATAAAAACTAGTACAATATTTGGTCGGATAAAAAATGAGTGTATTTATTTAAAGTTTGGTACTAGAGAAATTTTAATAGAATATTTTTCTGATACTATTAAGGGTATCCTCTCACCTTATGGATAAGAAATTAATTCATTTTGGGGTTCGTGGATACCCCTCTCAATAAGTGTCACACCCAGAAATCAAATTCTGGACTTTTTGGTCATATGGAGGATCTAACAAAGTTTACACCGCTATACCAATACTTTATTAGTAAATATAACAGAATATGAAAGAAAAAAATTTGACCTATCTTCTTGAATAAAAAATGAAAATAATAAATGTACTAAAAATAAGAAATGCCTAAATATAAATAT
>NW_017719554.1:0-40886 GCF_001865875.1 Lupinus angustifolius
TAATATTGGCTTTGGAACTTTATACAAAACAATACCTAAATAAAGAAATAAACTACATTACTAACTAGCCTTTCAAAATAAGCTACCATAAAATAGTTGCACTACCACTTGTTAGAAATTGATAATTTTTAATTAAGGTGGACATCATATATTTAATACAATTATATTAAATTATTTATTTTGGGATTCTAAAACAAGTGATCTAATTAGCGACAACCTATAAGACTTCTAAAACTTATAACGGATATCGGCTTAATGAGTGAATACCCAAACGGTTGGCTTATAGGGGATAATGAGAACCCTATAAGTTAACACATAAGGAACGGTTAAGGTCCCCAATACACCAAATCATAAATTGTTTTCACATCTCCCCATCAGAGAGAAAACGAAGGTCCCAGAAGGAATTAAGGATTTGGTTGGGGAAGACCATCATACCAAAACTCTCTCAAAAGGTATGTCAAATGTGTAGATTAGAGAACATGGATTCAGGTATGACTGTGTATCCTTGTTTTATATTATGTGTGAGAATCATGAGATTCGGGATCTTAGGATTGGTATTTCACCAATCATGAGGAAATATCTAACAAATGGTATCAGAGCTACTAGGTTCTGAATTTTATGGTTCTCCATTAAAGACATTTCCCCCCCAATTTTTTATGAACCCTAATTTTTTAAACTTGGGGATTTTTATGCTTCCGCTATTGGTTATGAAAATTGGGTATTTAGGAATAATGAGGATAATTTTTATTTGCTTCCGCATATTTAAATTATGAGTAATTTATATTATGAATCCTTGCAATATGTGTTGAAGTATATATTCAGATCTCTGCATGAACATTGCATTAACTTTTATGACTATGTTATAAAATATGTATATTACATGTGCACTAATGTCTTACTGTTGGACATTTACTCTTGTCACTTTACAATTTTGAAATTTGTTGAAGTTTATGTATAAGGTATATATGTGTTTTTATTTTATACATATACAATCTAGAATTCATGGCCTTATATATATTTGAATTAAAATATACATATATACATATGTAATTGTTTCCCGCTTGAGATTGTTGTGATGTCTGAAATTGCTGATTAAAGTTAATTGATCAAAATAAATGGGTAATGTCCCAAGGTCACTACACTTTCAAGCGAGTGATTAGCCATAGGCTCTCAAGTAACTGCAAATAATTTTCATTCAAATATGAAATTAATCATGACCACTCGATAAGTCAAACATAGACATTCATTATTAATTAAGTAGTCTAATAATAGTATAAAGTCAAATCAGTAAACCATCATTATCAAACATATAATCATTTCAGTCAAGACACAATATTATAATATTAATTACTATAATGACTATAATGATTAAATGAGGAAGTCCATAATAATCAAGACAATTGACCATTCATTAATCAGTTTAGTCTAATGATCCTCCAACTAATGAGTATCATTGGAGACTCCAATGCTATATTTTAATACCATTATGTCTAATGCTTCTCCCTCACCTGGGTTTACGTAAGCTTATTTGTCCAGCAAATAAACTAGTTCATTTGTCGTCTCCTTCAACCTTGGAATCTTTTCTCTTAAACATGCCAATAACAACCAAGACAACAAATTAAATTCTAATCTACCTAAAACTAACAACTAGTCTATTATTGATCAACAATTTTTAATGCAAAAACACACATATGAGTTTTATATATATATATATATAATATTGGCTTTGGAACTTTATACAAAACAATACCTAAATAAAGAAATAAACTACATTACTAACTAGCCTTTCAAAATAAGCTACCATAAAATAGTTGCACTACCACTTGTTAGAAATTGATAATTTTTAATTAAGGTGGACATCATATATTTAATACAATTATATTAAATTATTTATTTTGGGATTCTAAAACAAGTGATCTAATTAGCGACAACCTATAAGACTTCTAAAACTTATAACGGATATCGGCTTAATGAGTGAATACCCAAACGGTTGGCTTATAGGGGATAATGAGAACCCTATAAGTTAACACATAAGGAACGGTTAAGGTCCCCAATACACCAAATCATAAATTGTTTTCACATCTCCCCATCAGAGAGAAAACGAAGGTCCCAGAAGGAATTAAGGATTTGGTTGGGGAAGACCATCATACCAAAACTCTCTCAAAAGGTATGTCAAATGTGTAGATTAGAGAACATGGATTCAGGTATGACTGTGTATCCTTGTTTTATATTATGTGTGAGAATCATGAGATTCGGGATCTTAGGATTGGTATTTCACCAATCATGAGGAAATATCTAACAAATGGTATCAGAGCTACTAGGTTCTGAATTTTATGGTTCTCCATTAAAGACATTTCCCCCCCAATTTTTTATGAACCCTAATTTTTTAAACTTGGGGATTTTTATGCTTCCGCTATTGGTTATGAAAATTGGGTATTTAGGAATAATGAGGATAATTTTTATTTGCTTCCGCATATTTAAATTATGAGTAATTTATATTATGAATCCTTGCAATATGTGTTGAAGTATATATTCAGATCTCTGCATGAACATTGCATTAACTTTTATGACTATGTTATAAAATATGTATATTACATGTGCACTAATGTCTTACTGTTGGACATTTACTCTTGTCACTTTACAATTTTGAAATTTGTTGAAGTTTATGTATAAGGTATATATGTGTTTTTATTTTATACATATACAATCTAGAATTCATGGCCTTATATATATTTGAATTAAAATATACATATATACATATGTAATTGTTTCCCGCTTGAGATTGTTGTGATGTCTGAAATTGCTGATTAAAGTTAATATATATATCATGGTTATGGTTAATGCTTAAAATTATATATATTTTACTATGTTAGTGTGTGAAAGTGTATATGTATAGTGTTACATATATGTTTTAAGATATACATGATCATATTCGATTTGAAATTTTTGATAAAGATTTGCATATATTCTTTTATGCTTTTCACTCTGGATCTACTTTATATTTGATTAAGATTGCATCCATTTTTATGTGTTGATATATATGTAATATATATTTTTTGATTTAGAATTATATTGTGGGATTAGATTTGGTAATTATAAAAGATATCAAATCTAAAGGTTTTAATTCCAAAATTATTAAAATTTTTATAATTGACCTATATTGTGTTTTTTTTTTTTTCTGGTAATTATTTTGAATTAATTAATGAATATGTTGCCAAAGTAACCTCTATTGTGGAAATTAATTGAAATTACACAGATGAGTATGTGATTATTTATGCGAAAGGTGTTCCGCCCAAAGGAAGACACAATTTGGCCAAATAATAACATACATTTGATGAAAAATATGTAACAATTATAAAGTTTATTTTTCATGTGAATAATAGTCGGTCCAAAGAAAGACTATCGTTTGACAGAACTAATTGTTAATATTTGATCATTATATTGAGAGTACCACTTACAATTAATTTCTCTGTCCAAAGACTAGAAATTGATGTTGTTTTAGGTATCTTGTGATGGGTCTATTATGTGAACATGCCTTGTTTTGTATATATATTACCTGACTTATTTGTTTAAATGATTGCAATCCTTATGGTTTGTTGCATTGGTTGGTGGTTGATTGCATTATTAAAGGGTTGCTATTGTTCAAGCATTGTTCTCGTTTAGACAATGTGTTTTGTCATGTTTACTCATGTATAAAATGATAATATTTTTGATGGAAAATTCAAAAGGACTATTACAGGAATTTGAAATGCAGTCTTTGTGATGGGAATGATGCAATGCTGTCAATAGGCTATAATAGATATATGTATTTATATATAGATATAAATAATATATGTTTTGGATTAAGGTTATGTTGAATCAAACTCAACTAAATAGTTTTTCATTTAGAAAATAAATTTTTTTGACATTTTAAGTGAACCTATTAAACAAGAAGTCGCCAAAGTGACATTTTTGCGTGAATTGTTCATAATAAATATCAAATGCTAGTGCGTATATGTATCCATGCGAGTATTAATCGGCCCAAAGGAATATTGTTATTTGGCCAGATTATATACACACATATGATGGTAAACATGTGATTATTATAAAGTTGCATATGTGAATGATAACTCAGTCCAAAGAAAGGTTTATTACTTGACATGCATTATGATCAATGTTTGACCATTAAAAACAAGAGTATCATTAGTGATTGATATTAAATATCAAACCAATTGTACTTTTACATTTTATGCGAATAGTGATCGACCCAAATGAAGATTGTTATTTGGCTCAAATTACTAACATACTTGTGGCAATAAATATGTGATAATCATATGGCTTTCCATGTGAATATTAATTCGGTCCAAAGAAAGACTTATTGTTTGACAGAACTAATTATCAATGTTTGATTACTACATTGAGTGTACCACTTTCAAGTTAATATTTGTTTTTTCCAAAGAATGAATATTAGTGTTGTAATAGGTAACTCATGATGTGCCCCTTATCATTTGAATTAAAGTAATAAAGTTGATGTGAGTTTAATTGCAAGAATGATTGTAATTTGTTTTGTTCTTTTACTAGTGTTGCAAATATTTCTGCTCAAATTAAGAACATTCCATTGCTTAATGGGACAAACTTTAAGGTCTGGAAGGAAGCCGTAAAAATTATTCTCGGCTGTAGGGCTTTAGATCTAGCACTTCAGGTGGAGAAACTCATTTCTACTATGGAAATCATTGATGGGGTTAAAATTGAGAAATGAGAACACTCTAATCGAATGTGGCTAATGATCATGAAATGCTCTATTGTAGAAGCGTTTCAGGGCTCTATTTTTTAGGGTAAGAGTGCAAGAAGTTCCTTGAAGAAATAGAACCATACTTTGCCAAAAATGAAGAGGTGGAGACGAGTAGCCTTTTGGCTAAACTCATCTCCATGAAGTATAAAGTCAAATGGAACATAAGTGAGTATATTATGGAGATGTATAATCTCGTATCAAAACTCAAGTCACTTAAGTTAGAGCTTGGTGGTGACTTGCTCGTGCACTTAGTTTTGATCTCACTTCCTGAACACTTTGGGCAATTGAAAGTGAGTTATAATACTCAGATGGACTATGTGCAAGAGGAAGAGAGACTATAGAGAGATAAAACTAAAAGTGCTCACTTAGCTATGACCTCTCAAAATAAGATAAGAAAGAACAATAAGGATGCTATGAAATGGCTATTTTTGTTTTTTCCTCAGAGAATGTGGAATTGTTCTGCAATACACTATGCCAGGAAAACCTAACATGAAGGATGTTGTTGAGCGATTAAACCGAACTCTTAAGGATATGGTGAGAATTATGATTAGTCATTCTTCCTTGCTAGAGTCTCTTTGAGGCAGTGCTTTAAAGACCACAATTTACATCCTTAATAGGGTACCAAGTAAAGCAGTTAACAAAATCTCATATGAGCTTTGGACTAATAAAAGACCAAACTTAAAACACTTGCACATTTGGGGTTGTCCAGCTGAGGTGCGACCTTATAGGCCGCATGAAAGAAAACTTGACTCAAGAACAGTTAGTTGTTATTTTGTTGGCTATGCTGAACGCTCTCGGGGCTATAAATTTTATGATCCCACTTCAAGACTCTTATTTTTAGACCGGAAATGCAAGATTTATTGAGGAATTTGATTTTGGGAAGGAAGAGAACATAATAAAGGTTGTCTTTGAGGAAGAACGTGTCACTAATAGTGAACAAGTTCTTGTGCTTATTACCATTCAAGGAATAAATTCAGTAATAGAAGACAATGTTCAGAATATTGTTCCTGGCAATATTCTAGAACAAGACAATAATGACGTTCTCCCTCAAATACCTATAGAAAAAATTCAATAACCTCAAGAAGTAGAAGTATCATTAAGGAGATCCACTAGAGGGAGGAGAAGTGCAATTCCTAATGATTATATTGTCTTTCTTCAAGAATATGAGGATGACATCAGGTTAATAGAAGATTATCCATTAAACTTATGTCAAGCCATGAAAAGTTCTAACTCTCAAAAGTGGATCGATGCCATGAAGGATGAGACGAAGTCTATGCATGATAATGACGTTTGGGATCTTGTTGAATTACCTAAAGGTGCGAAACCTATTGGTTGCAAATGGATATTTAAAACCAAGAGGGATTCGAAGGGTAATATTGACAGATAAAAAGCTCGTCTAGTAGCTAAAGGCTTCACTCAAAAAGAAGGCATTGATTATAAAGAAACCTTCTCTCCAGTATCTTCAAAGGATTCTTTTAGAATAATATTGGCACTAGTAGCTCATTTTGATTTAGAGCTACATCAGATGGATGTTAAGACTGCGTTTCTAAACGATGACATTAAAGAAACAATCTATATGATGCAACCAGAAAACTTTGTATTAATTGACTCAAAGTCAATGGTATGCAAATTAAAGAAATCCATTTATGGCCTTAAACAAGCTTCTCGTCATTGGAATCACAAATTTCATCAAGCTATTATCTCGTATGGTTTTGAGGCAAATAAAGTTGATGATTGCGTGTACCATGAGTTCAGTGGGAGTAAACTTATATTCCTGATATTATATGTCAATGATATACTGTTTGCTAGTAGTGATATGAGACTATTGCATGAGACCAAGATATTTTTAACGAACAATTTCAAAATGAAAGATCTTGGGGAAGCTTCTTTTGTATTACGTATTTTGATACTGAGAGATCGCTCTCAAGGTATCCTAAGTTTATCACAAGAAATCTATATAGATAAAGTCCTAGATAGATTTGGCATGAAAGACAGTAAACTAGGGGATACCCTTATAGCTAAGGGAGACAAATTTAGTCTCGAACAATGCCCCAATAATGACCTTGAAAGATACGAGATGCAAAAGATTCCTTATGCATCTGCAGTAGGAAGTCTAATGTATGTTCAAGTTTGCACATGTCCCGTCATAGCATTTGTTGTGGGAGTGTTGGGCACATATTTGAGTAATTCTGGAATGCATCATCGGAAGGCAGTCAAACGTGTTATACGTTACTTGAAGAGAATAAAGGAGTACATGCTCACTTATCGGAGGTATGAGAATTTAGATATCATTGGGTACTCTAACTTCGATTTTGCTGGATGTCTAGACATTAGACAATCCACCTCTAGATATGTGTTTGTATTGGCTAGAGGTGCTATCTCTTGGAAGTCTGCAAAACAGACGCTCATAGCCCCTTCAACCATGGTTGCGTAGTTCATGGCTTGTTTTGAAACATCAGACCATGACATATGGTTGCGAAATTTTGTCATTGGTTTACGTGTGGTCGATGGTATTGGAAGACCATTGAGAATTTATTTTGACAACAAGTCTGTGGTTCTTTACTCCAACAACAATAGGAGTTCTACAAAGTCAAAATTCATTGACATAAAGTTTCTGGTTGTTAAAGAAAGTGTTCAAAATGGACAAATTTCCATAGAACATATAGGGACAAATTTTATACTAGCTGGTCCACTGACTAAGGGTTTGGTACCTAAAGTCTTTCATGAGCATGTTGCTCATATGGGTGTTGTTCCTTAGGGTACCTTAGTGTAGTGGGAGTCTATATATTTTATGATATACTTTGGACGTCATATATAATTTTATGCATAATAAAGTTGATAGTTTATTGTTCTATTTTGAACGTGTGTATTGTAACTATTGTGTTATAATTAAAGACTTTGGATTGATCTCACTAAAGAATAAAGAAGGACTAGTTGGAAATAGACATGTTTGATATCACATTGCATGAAATTTCCATGTCCCTCATCCATATTTGATCTATGTCATTAAATATATTAATATGGTGATCATCGTAGTCGAGTCACGTTTGAATGTGATGAAGGTCACAGTAGTTCCATAGTTGATATATGAAATGGACAAGATTGTATTAAGAAGAAGTCTAAATATAAATAGCATACAGATGCGCGCCTAAAGAATATGTGATATAATTGTTTCAGGAAAATATGAAGCTCAAGTGAGAGATTGTTAGAAATTCATAATTTTTAATTAAGGTGGACATCATATATTTAATACAATTATATCAGCTATTTATTTTGGAGTTACAAAACAAGTGATCTAATTAATGACAACCTATAAGACTTCTAAAACTGATAACAGATATGGGCTTAATGAGTGGATACCCAAACGGTTGGCATATAGGGGATAATGGGAAGCCTATAAGTTAACACATAAGGAATGGTTATGATCCCCAATACATCAAATGACAAATAGTTTTCACATCACCCCATCAAAGAGAAAACGAAGGTCCTAGAAGGAATTAAGGATTTGGTTGAGGAAGATTATCATACCAAAACTCTCTCAAAATGTATATCAAAGGAGTAGATCAGAGAACATTGATTCAGGTATGACTGTGTATTCTTGTTTTATATTATATGTGAGAATCATGAGATTCATGATCCTAGGATTGGTATTTTACCAATCATGAGGAAATATCTAACACCACTGACCAATTACAGAGTGAATTTATTCAATTGTAAATCAAGAATTGTTTTGGGTAATTAAATGCAAACTCTCATTTTATTTTATGAAATTATCATTTTAGTACTTCAAATTGTAAGCACAAGACATATTAATCACTCATAACAACCATTGCTCACATGACTAATTTGACTGTTGCATTTCAATTTTTGGACTATTATATCAATTTCTTAAAGTCAGTGACTAAAATGACCGATGCTAACAAGTTTAGTACAAAAATGTTGGTTTACCCTCCTAATGAAGGTAACTGCAACTATAAACCTAGCCAAGCTTCTTAAAAATGAAACAATAAAGAATTGAAGAAAAAAGTTTCAACATAGCTTGGAATCATTAACACAACATTACTTCAGAGGGTAATGATAATGTATTGACTATTTGCATACATAATGGGGTAATTCAATCAAGTAGTTGTTTTGGTTTCACTTTTAAAAACTATTTTCATCCCACAACTACCAGCCATATTATAGAAAATGATTTGGCTTTGTAAAATATGAAAGGGGAAGGAATAATAATTGCTTCCACGCGGTAACAGTAAGACAAACAAAACGATTTCATGAATTATAGAATTCAACAAGGGGGTTGGAGTGTGAAGGAAATGATTAACTTGATATCTTCCCTTTCTTCTACTAATTGCAGTTAGGAAGTGTAGTTTTTTTGGTTCCCTCCCCACCCAGCACATACATTTGTAGTTACCAATTAAGTTATTTCATTCCAGATATGCTCCTTTGTGACATTTAATCTAACATCAGTCCATTTGGTGAATATTATAGGCACATTCTGCTAAACCACAATCCCAAATGTAATTACCAATGTGTTGTCACCCTTCGAATGTTATAGGCACTTTTTTGAATGAAAGTTGTTGAAGTTATAATATATGTTATTGTTGATAATTATATGTTATTGATTACAACAACATATAAATATCAATAACACAACACATATATTATAAAAAGTTAAATTGGTACAACACAATGAATATTATTTGATGAGATATATTTCAGAACAAAAGTAACAAATTCAATTTTCAAATTAAAGAATGATATATATGTTGCCAAAATATAATGTTCGATCACACACCAACAAAATAGAATTAACTATCCAACAAACAAATACAATTGTTCATGGAGGTTTACACAATTAACCATCCAAAAGAAAACAACAAAAAAAGAAATTAACATCAGCAATTGTTCATTCTCCAAAGTGCCCCCAATCGAAGAAATTATCCTTAATTACATAATAGAATTAAGATATTCTATTATGTTTGGACTATTGTCCCCCTTAGTCGTTAAGAATTGTTGCTAAAACAAAAATAAAAAGTTAGACATATAGATTGATGATATAAATATTAAACATAGAGATTCAAGATTGCAAAATTGACATACACATTCTGTTTTAGGAATATCATTTTTTCTATTTTTTATAACAACTTCCATTTTTTTATGTCTTGTATTGCTCTCTTTACGGTTTCTTTGTACTTTTTTCTATTTTCTTCTCTTTGAGTGTCATGACTAATTATAAAAGGAGAGAATGAAGAAGATATTAGTATGAACTATAACATATATAGATTGAAATGAAAAGAGAATGGTTATCGCCGCCCTTGGCATATTGCAACCATTAATTTGCATAGAAACGAAAAGACGCATATATAGTACTTCACCATTAATTTTTTTGATATGTAAACATTGTATCCAAGCAACATCGCTCATACAAGAAAGCGTTGTTACTAGGTCATCTTCAACAGCGGTCCCCTGATCATGCATTGTTGAAGTTATATCTTCAACAATGCTTTCTTAGATGTCTATTGTTAAACAAAACTCATTCAAGTCATCGCTAAAGTCACTGATGTTCAACATCGCTTCCTTAAGAATGCGATGTTTAAGTTATATCCGTCTATCCAAATGGGCAGTGCTTGCTTCATGAGCGTTGTTGATGTTCTTCTGCCTTGTTTTTAATAGTGTTGTTCTAGCAAGCGCGGTTAAATGACCGTAATGGCTGGATGTTTTTATATATGTTGTAAATGTTGTCATTATACCAACGAGTGTTGGGTCAAGTGATACATGCTTGATTCCCCTTAAGCAAGGTTTCGGGTTCGAGTCTTGTGGATGGAAAAAAATATCAGCTGAGAGAGTTAGCCCCACATACATGTGAATATTGTCGGCTCGGAGGATTGTCTCCAGTGCGAGGATACATGTGAGAAACTAAAAAAAATGTTGTTATTATGAACACATTAGGGGTCATCATTATGAATATTGGTTTATGAATATTGTTGTAATGTTGTTCTTATAAGGTTCAGAAGCATAAAAAAATAAGTAACGATTATATCCTTACATAAATGAAATTTACAGTAGTTCAGTTTACTCTAAAACATCTTTGTTTCTTAGTCACCCGTGTTAATTTATACACTATAATTTGGCAGTTACAAAAAATAATAAGTATATTAGGATAATGTAAAACACAGTGCTTTGTAAGCACTAATGATAAATGAAAAGTAAATTGATATTGGACGTGTTTAAATGACTTTGTTTGCAGACATATCTCCTCTCATTCAACACTTCTCTTGCTTGCGCACAATTTTGAGATAGAGCAGACATGAGTCCAAAGTTATTTAAAATAATGAATGATGAATGCAAAATTCACCCTAAGAGTTCAATAATCAAGTCTATTCTTGCACTCTACCACTCAGAAGGAAAAATAGCAGATACATGAATGGTGCCTGCATGGAAAACATCCATAAATGGTGAAAGATATGTTAAGCTAAACTAAAATTTGGTTGGTGTTGAAATTTTAACTTCAATCTTATTTCTCTCTAAACTAAATTTAACATTGTCAACCATAATCAAGATTATATTCTTTTTAATTTTAGCTTACATAAATTTTATTTAGGAAATTAGTAATTCATAATATTAATTTTATTGAAGAAAAATATGTGAATTAATATATACAATAGTGATATATATTAAATATATATTATATTATTATTATTAATAGTTTGGATATATGTGTGTATATATATATAACATAATCTTTGTTGAAGGAGTAATTGTAGGCCTCTCGGTCTTTAATAAATGTCTTTATTTCTTGTTCATATTCAAATAGAGTAATTCTAGTTTCAAATTCTATTAGATTTATTCACGGATAAAATTTGTCTAGGATTATGAGTTTCATAGGTAACAATGTTGAAATAGTGTTTTACCGCTTTTTGGATAAATTTTAGCAATAGAGACAATTCTTGCACATTATTGGATGAATAAATTGTTTAAATTATCCTAGAGCCGAACAATATTTCATTAATTCAAGAGATTTGCCGAATAAATAATTTTTTAATAAGACTTATACTTGATAGCTGATGTTGGCAAGCTAAAACCATTTAATTTTATCAATGATAGTCTAAGATAATTGCATTATTCTATAGTATTAAAACTACCATGGGTTGGTCTTTTTTGTTTTGGTTTCTAGTTTGGGGTTTATTAGTATTTGAACTACATGAAAGATATACTCTTTCTTCTTTTCTTTCATTTGGTTTTGAGAATTTCTGGTAATGGCGTTATTTCGCTTAGGCCAATAATATCTTTTGTGATAATAAGTTCTTTGAAATCATTTGAGTGGCTACACCTTTGAGCACTTTATTCTAGTTTCGTAGTTGTGCTGAGAATCACATAAAGATTATGTAGTTTTTTGAATAATTTAGCAAAAGAATGTGTTAATTTTTCAATAATTGGGATCATTGGAGCCTAGACCATCTTTAATTAATTAATTCTCATCCTACCAGGCCTTGTATCTATTTTTTTTTTGGTTTCCCACAGGTATCCTCGCACTGGAGGCAATCCTGTCCGAGCCGGGAACATCCACAGGTATGTGGGGCTAACTCTCCCAACGGGCATTTTTTCCATCCACAAGACTCGAACCCGGGTTCTCTTATCTAACCAATACTTTACTTTCTCCACGACTTTTATTATTGTTAGAAACTCCTTCCAAGTGGAATGATATTTCCTTTGATTTTTGTTAAACAATTTACTACAATATATTATTATTAATTCTTCATTCTTTACATTCTCACGATATAATATTGCTCCCCAATAGTTTCATGAATCCATCTAACATTATCATTAATATGTATAAAAAATTTAGACAAATGTGGATATAACTTCTTAGATGGTTTCACATTCTTTGCCCAAATTGAGTATGAAAATCTCCCAGATTTCTGTAATGGATGTCAATCCATTGGTCACACATTGTCAAAATGTCGTAAAACCATCAAGAAGGTTAATGGGGTTGCTCCAAAACCTTCAGTCAAAAAAACCTTCATCCCTGAGAAGCCTCGCACAGCCAACAAAGACTTGATCATTGATCTGGTCATTGAGGAAGACACCAATCATGAGGGAATTGAAAGGATGGAACTATCTCCAGTTGCACCAATTTCACTTGTTGCACCAAATTCACCTGTTGCATCACTGGTTGCACCAATCTCTCCAGTTGCTAGTAACCATGGTGAGTTATTAGACACATCGTGTAACACTCCTAATGAAATTTTAGACACCTTAGCAGGGCATAACGACAACTTCATAGTTCAAGACACAGAATCCCTTAATCAGGTGGCTGCAACTGACTTAAGGATTCTAGGGAGACTATGGGCAGATGGTGAGTTCCATGATGAGACAAGAAAATGAGGAGATCTTCACTGAGGTCCTGAGTAAATCTCACAAAAAGAGGATGAAGAAAAAGAATTCTCAAGAAAGGATCCATTTCACCCGCATGGGTGGTTACCTCAACATCTCCCAATGAAGGTTCTATTCTGGAACTGTGGAGGATTTGGCAATAGAAACACAAGGTTGGTGCTAAAAAATCTATGTGTTTCGAGCAAACCTGACCTGGTTTTCCTTGCTGAGCCAATGATTTCGCAATCTTTGATCAATAACTCCTATTGGAGGGACCTCAATTTGAAGTTATTTGTGGTAAATGAGATGGGTGATCTTCTCCCTAATCTATGGGGCCTATGCAGTATTGACTTGTCCCCTACAATTCTGCTAAATTCTAGTCAGCATATTAAAAATAGAAAACTTAGAAGAATGAAGTCATAATTTAAAATATAAAAAACTTAGAAGACACGATTATACAGAGTATTATATAATGAATTAAAATCTATAAAAAATTACAAATTACAAATATACTATAATATACAATAATTAAAGAATTTGTTAAATTTTGTATGAATTAAAAATATTTTCATACGAAAGTGATGAACAGTGACCTTGATTGCAATAACTAAAACTCATATTGCAATGGCAATGTGAAACACTCATTTACTCCAAGTAACTTTTACAGCCTAACCTGCAATATATTCAAGAGAAAGAACCAAGAACAGTATATCTTATGCGTTAATAGGATTACAATAAATCTTTAAGTCAACAAATCACTTTTTTCAACTTATTCTAATTCTAAGAAGGAATGAAAGCGAAAATGAGATAATGTATGCATCGATTACAGAAACAAATAAATCTCTTTTATCACCTAATACAAATTACTGAAGTGTTTCTTAAGCATATTATAACCGGAAAATATATGATTTCTATTTTCAGATATACTCTTGCCACCTATCCTTTTGTCCATAATAAAAATGTTATGACATAAAGATAAAACTTAATTTTTTTAAAGTAAGATATTTTGGATCTTGCTAAATGAGTGGGAAATTTTTTTTGGATGATATGTATACAAAATTGAGTGAATGATTTGCTATTACCAGACCCCAACCTAGTGGTTTATACAAACAAAAAACCTCCCAAATGCTCTCCCGACCCATGAAAATTTCATAAATAAAATTTATCGGCAAATTTTTTGCAATTTTTAATTTATTTTGCCAGCGCAGCATTGGGAAATCAAATCTTCATCTTTGCTAAATATATGGAACCAAAAATAATAAAATCAGTAATCTCTATTCTATTTCATTTTATCATAATCATCTCTCTAAACTAAATTTGAAGCATTGATCATGAATCATGATGTTATAATTATAAATTTGAAGCATTGATCATGAGTAATCTCTATTATTTTAAATGGTAGTTATAATATTTTTTTAAATGGTAGTTATAATTATATTGTCTTTATCCCAATTATAAAAAATTGTAGGAAAATATAAGTATACTTATGATCATGATGTTATATAAACACTCAAAATCACAATATTACATCCCTCACTGCATAATTGCCGGTTAGTATACAATTTAAATTAAAAATAAAAATATATGTAGTGAGAGGATAAATATTTTACACACTTTTAGTTCATTATTAACCTTTGTTAAAAAAATAATACAAATGAATAGTAGATAGTATAATAATTATGTATATACAGAGCATATATATTACACTCTTAAACAGCATAAGTAATTGCTTGAGCAAATTCCTGAAAACTGATCCTACCATCATCATCAATATCAATATCAGCCTCTTTTATCATCCCAGTAAATTCAATAACCGTTAGGACATGGCCAACTTTCGCCATTGAATGTACCAACTCAACCGCAGTGATGAATCCATCTCCATCTCTATCAAATATTCTGAACAGTTTTCTCAACTGCTTCTCACTGTACGGTGATTTCACCGGCAGAAGCTCCGCCGCAACCACCGCCACAAACTCTGAAAACTCAACCAGACCGTTGTTGTTTGTGTCAGCTTTTTCTATGAAGCTCTATAACTGTTCACGGTTTGGTTTCAGACCAAGTGATCGGAGAAGGGAACTGAGTTCTAAGTGTGTTAAGCTTCCATCGTTTTTCCAATCGAATGAAAGGAAAATCTCTCGTAACTCTGCGATTTGATCCTTGTCCAAAATTACTTTCTGGTTTTTGCTCATTCTTTAGAAAGAAACTTCAAACTAGACACAATAGTACAATGTTTCAGATCAGGTTTACCAAAGTGTCGGATCTGTTTAAATTTCCCAAGAATGATATATTCTTATTAGTATTAGTCATATAATATGGTAAATTAGTTTATTAATTCAACGGCATATAGGGTAACTTATATATTAAAATAAACCTTATATTTATTAATATAAATATTATTATTTGTAATATATAATACAATTCAATAATTATGTTAAAAATAATTATTATATTCAAAGTTTAAAATTATATTATGTCATTTAGAAAATATTAAAAAAATTAATATGCGTATCATTTTTTATTGCTATGAAATCATATGATCAATTTTGATTGATATTTTTCTCTTTTGACTAATTTAATTGTCTGATTATTATAGTTAGCATATTGTACTAGTATATAGACTATTAACGGTTGAATAGACTATAAATGTCATACGATAACTAGTGGTTATATTAAGACTATAAGAGGAGGTGAGGGCAAAATTTTTGTTTTTTAGAATTCAATGTATATCTAGGGACACTTTTTAAAGGTACACGATATCCACTAAATCCAAATCTCTGATTAATTACCAATTTTGCTGCTTTTTAGATTTATAACTTTTTTTGTTATTCTATACTTAGTAGGATATCATGTAATTAATATGTAAACAACTAATTTTCTCCAACACATAAAAAGAAAAATAATAAATGAATAAACTGAAAAAGACAGAATCGGGTTCACTATACAATTTTGACATGTGAGAATTAAAAATATTATGAGGGATAAAAAGTTAAATGATGCAAGAAATACTAAACTTGAGAATATACTATTTCAAAAGTGCACAATATATATATTAAGAAGTATTGAATTTATTCAGGGATGCATGAATAATATGAGAATGTGACGATGATGCATATGCCTTTGGAATGCATGAATATACATGGAAGTACATGCAAAACAACTAAGGAATGCATGATATATTTTGAATACAAGAACCTACTTCAAAAATAGAATTTATTAAGCACGTTATCTGCAATGTGTGTTATGCAGTGTTGTTCAGATGATTTATTTTTATTTTTAATAAATGCATGCATGAATTGATGAATGGATAAGTAAATGAATATATGAATGATGAATCTTTTGAATACATATATGCATATAAGTAGATTCATGTTTGAGTAATGTGTTTTTTTATTTTTAATGAATATATGAATGAATAAGTGAAGGAATGAGCAAATGATGTATCTTCTCCTTTTGGATGAATGTATGTACGATGTATGAATAAAATTTACTTATGCATGAATGTTATGTGAGATGATGCAAAAAGTGTGCCCTTATAGGAATGGACCTTATCGGTTAGCCGTTACTATAACAGTGACAAATCTAAGACCCGAGAGCAGAGTGTATAAGATATGTTAAAAATTAAAATAATAAATATTATCATATATATTAAAAGGTAAAAACATTAATTTAAAAATAAAAAATTTAAATATAGTTAATCAAATAAATTACACACTTCAGAATTGATCTTTACACGACTTCATAATTTGGAATCGTTGAATGATCAACTCATTGCCAATATTGTTGAACACATCTCACTCAATATAAGTCACTAGACATACATTTATCTGCACATCTTCCATTCAATTATGCAACGTGTTTTTTACAATCTTCATAACTCAAAATGCTCGACATTCTATGTTTGTTGTGGCAACAAGTAAAATCATTGTCAACTTCAAAAGAATATAAAATAAAGTGTAAACAATTGTCTTCCACTTTCAATCGACTTCTATGAAAAATTATTGATTCCTTTCGAAGATTATATCAATGATATAATTTTGAAGTTGATTATCAAGCATCACCAAATCAGTTGAACAAAAATCATATTTCTTCAACATGACTTGTAAATACTATTGATGTATAAATTTATGATTTATCATGGTTAATAATTAATAGATATATACTTAATTAATAATGATGGAAACAATGTTAAGCATATAATACAATAAAATGAAAGTTATGATGCAAACCAAGAATATATAGGTAATATATGTATATATATACATATACGTTATTTAAAAAAATCAGGGTGTGTATTTTCACACCCTCAATTGAATGTGGTATCATCCCTGCCTACGAATATGAGATGTAAGGATGGATGTAAGGACGGGGTGGCAACCATCATATAATTCAGACTAACCTATGGCAAATATGGGTGCCCCAAGTTCTTGTTGTGACAGAAATTACCCTTAGGATGATGGTGTTAGAAAATTTCTAATGATTGGTGAAATATCAAACATATGATCTTGAATCTCATGATTTTCACACATAATATAAAACAAGGATATAAAATCATACTTGAATCCATGTTCTCAGATATACTCCTTTGATATACCTTTTGAGAGAGAGTTTTGATATGATGGTCTTCTCAACCAAATCCTGAATTTCTTTTGGGACCTTCGTTTTCTCTGTGATAGGGAGAGGTGAAAACTAATTGTGGTTTGGTGTCTTGGGGACCATAACCATTTCTTATGTGTTAACTTATAGGGTTCTCATTATCCCATATAGGCCAACCGTTTGGGTATCCATTCGTTAAGCACATATTCATTATTAGTTTTAGAAGTCTAATAGGTTGTCAGTAATTAGATCACTTATTTTGTAACACCAAAATAAATAGCCAATATAATTGTATTAAATATATGAATGCACACCTTAATCAGAAATTATGAAGTTCTAACAATCTCCCACTTGGGCTTCATATTTTCCTAAAACAATTAAATCCCATATTCTTTAGGCACGTATCTGTATGCTATTTATATTTAGACTTCTCCTTAATACAATCTGGTCCATATCATATATCAACTATGGAACCATCGCGACCTTTGTCACATTCGAGCGTGACTCAACCACAATGATCATCATACCAATATACTAAATGACATACATCAAATATGGATGAGTGACAAAAATTTCATGCAATGTGATCTTAAACATGTCTATTTCCAACTGGTACTTCTTTATTCTCTAGTGAGATCAATCTAAAGTCTTTAATTGCAACACAATAGTTACAATACACAAGTTTAAAATAGAACAATAAACCATCAACTTTATTATGCACAAAACTATATATGACGTCCAAAGTAAATCATAAAACGTATAGACTTTCACTGAACTAAGGTATCATAAGGAGCAATACTCATATGAGCAATATGCTCATGAAATACTTTAGGTACCAAACTCTTAGTTAGTGGATCAACTAGCATAAAATTTGTCCCTATATGTTCTATGAAAATTTGTCTATTTTGAACACTTTCTTTAACAACTAGAAACTTGATGTCAATAAATTTTGACTTTGTAGAACTCCTATTATTGTTTGAGAAAAGAGTCACAGACTTAGTGTCACAATAAATTCTCGATGGTCTTTTAATAGCATCGACCATACGTAAGCTAGTGACAAAATTTCCGCAACCATATGCCATGGTCTGATGTTTCAAAACAAACCACGAACTCCGCAACCATGGTTGAAGGAGCTATGAGCATCTGTTTAGCAGATTTCCAAGAGATAGCACCTTCAGCCAAGATAAACATATATCCATAGGTGGAGTGTTTGTTGTCTAGAGACCCAAAACGTTGGAGTCAGAATACTCAATAATCTCTAAATTCTCAGACATCTGATAAGTGAACACGCACTCCTTTGTTGATAATAGGTGGTTTCCCATGAAAAGGTATCAATTAATCTGTATAATTTTCCACATACATTTTTACAATTCTTTTCTGTAAGCATTTGTTTTAATTTGTTATTGAAAAACCTAATAAAAATGCACCCGTTAAAAAAAATAATTCAAAACTATCTTATCACTTAATGTTATGGAATTTTTATAGCAAGGTCATGATTCTAGTCGTCTCTAACTTCTATGAAAATGGGAAGAAGGTCTACAACCAATACCAATATACCTATCTAAGTTATTAATTCCATATAAAAAATATAATTAAAAACTATTTTATTGCGTAAATGAACGGAATTGTTATAGTAAGTGAACGTGCAAAGTGTCAAAGCGTTGCACTATTAAATTGTCTATGGTTTGATGAAGACAAGAATTTACTGAAAGCTTGAAGATGACTCAACAAATCAACATGCCATGGATTCAAGGATCTCATATCTAGACTAGGTTCTTGCAAGAGTCACTTTTAGAGTCTTAGATGTGTGTCTTAGATATTGAGCTAGGTTAGGTAAACCTAGGTGCAATTCTCACAAGTCTTAAAAATAATCAAATCATTTACATGAGACATGCCATCTATATTATTATATATTCATGCATTAATCATACATGTTATTTGTGCATCTTAGGCAAAATATATTGGTAAAACATGTATAGATGATAAACATAACATATAGGTACTTTACCATTTTACCATTTAGCTGAAAAATATGCCAGATATAGGATCTATTGAGCAATTGGATTTAAAAAAGCGTAGGCTTCGGGTTATTTCACTAAGAAAAAACTACTTGAATAAAAGGTAGAGTGAATACAAATACAGACCAAACTAATGATATTAAGCATAACAAACATTGTGTTCTTTAAGAAAATTCATTGTATTTTTGATTTTTTTTATAGAATTCTTATTTTTATTTTATTAGATAGATATGAATATATTATATATATGTATAATTTTATTTTTATTATAATTTTTAGATATTAATTAATAGTAACAAATTAGGAAGACTAAAAAAAATAAGTCAAATAAGGTCCCCAAAAAAAAAAGACTTCTTTGATTTGAACTTAGTTAGTTAAAACGAAAAATCTTTTCATTCTGAAATAAAAAATTGAAGAAATCTAATCATATGTAATGACCAATTCAATAATTTCAGTTTAATTAAAATTCTACATCTATGCATATTAAACTTCTAGCAACAATTTTTTATTCCATTTCTAGAGATATTTTTGAACTGGAATTGACGAACAACCAATACTAATAATTGTGTTTATTAATGTCGAATCGAAAATGGGGCGTGGCCAAGCGGTAAGGCAACGGGTTTTGGTCCCGCTATTCGGAGGTTCAAATCCTTCCTCTGCAGCGCACATTCAGTCATGATGGCTTTCCTATTTGAATCAGAATTGTTGAATACAAATTTATATCAGAATAAAGATTAGACCTTTCTATTTTATTGTTTTTATTGTAATCACGGTCGATAATTGTATAATATAAAAAAAATTATTTTATTTATTTCATAATATATTAATAAAAAATGATTTCTTATTATTATATATATATTTTTCTCTTTTCAAAGAAATGAATTTTGACTATTTGACAAAGCATCCAAATAGAATATAAAATCTATTCATACAATAACAATACCAAATTAATTTTAAATTTTTTCGACTTCGTGTTATGTTATTACTTTAGAAATTGCCCGAGTTGAGTAATTTATCAAGGACAAGTGTCTAAGGTTAGTGAAGATTAATAAGTTAGAACAACTTCATAAGTATATTTTTGAGAGAGAAATCGAAAGGATCCAATTCGCACGAGGTTAAATAAAGTCAAATTTGTTGTAATTGGTAAAACTATACCCAATAGTTCAAGGAAAAGCTAAAGGATCCTGGAACTAGTAAATACCATTTTGAAGTTGTCTCAACAGTTCGAACTTTATTAGAATGACGAAAAAATAGATTATGAAGACAAACAAGAAAAGGGGGTAGAGACCGCTCAATAAATGAAATACCTAGGGGTTTTGTTTTCCTTTGAGTTATTTGAGAATTATTTAATTTGAGTTATGAGGTTGCAAATATGAAGAGTTCTTTTTTTCTCGAGTCGTACGAGGAGAAAACTTGTTATATGTTTCTAGGGGTGTGTATTATTCATCTATATCTATCTCAATGAGCCATTTATCGAATCGTTGCAATTGATGTTCGATCCCGAAGAAAGGGAAGAGATCTTCGGAAAAAGGGGATTTTTATGATCCACTAAAGAATAAAATCTATTTAAATATTCCTGTTATTCTTTATTTCCTTGAACAAGGCGCTCAACCTACAGGAGCTGTTCAGGATATTTCAAAAAAGGCAGGTGTTTTTATGGAACTTTCCCCTAATCAACAAAACAAATTCAATTAATGAAATAAAAAAAGAGAGGATGTGGATGAGTTGTATATCGATTTATAGAATTCTTTTCTCTTTTATACCCCTCCCGTTCTCTTGTTCTATTGATACCTACTTTTTTCTTTCTTATTATTTTGTTGACATAGAATGCTATTTTTTATAGCCACAAAAATGGATTTTTATCGATCTTCAAAATGAACATAAAATAATCCAATAGGGATAAAAATATAAGATATAGGGAAAAAACAAATGAATAATGACAAAATGAAATAATAAAATTTTGTCTATAAATACATTACCCCCGAATGGGGTGACTTTTTTGTAGTAAATAAACGAAACGAGATAAAATATTTATATGATTTTTCATCGAATGACTATTCATCTATTGTATTTTCATGGAAATAGAGGAAAACAAACTTTATTGAAAAAGGGTGGGTCAACTCTATGTTGTTAAATAAGGACGAGTGGGGGCTAAGGAAATCAACGAATCGTTTTGGTCCTATTGAAAATACCGGTGTAAGCGAAGACCAAATTTTAACGGATATGGATAAAAACATTCATAATTGGAATGATAGTGACAATTCTAGTTGTAGTAATGTTGATTATTTAATCGGTGTGAGGAACATCCGAAATTTCCTATATGATAATTTTTTATAGTTAGGGATAGTAAAAGGAACAATTTTTCCATATATTTTGATATTGAGAATCCAATTTTAGAGATTGACAATGAGAATTCTTTTCTAAGTGAACCAAAAAGTTTTTTTTTTATATTTATCAAAATTCTAGCTATCTGAATAACGTCTCTAAGATTGATTCCATGTATGATAATAAATCTAGTTGGAAAAATATTATTAATAGTTGCATTGAGAGTTATATTCATTCTCGAATCTGTATTGATAGTTACTTTTTAGGTGATAGTGACAAAAACAATGACAATTACTTTTCTAGTTACATTTGTGGTAAGGGTATAAGTTGCAATAAAAGCGAGTTCAGATATTTGTGAATATTTGTGAACACTGCGGATATCATTTGAAAATGAGTAGTGCGGATAGAATCAAACTTTTGATTGATTCGGGTACTTGGAATCCTATGGATGAAGACATGGTCTCTCTAGAACCCATTGAATTTCATTCGGAAGAGGAACCTTATAATGATCATATTGACTCTTATCAAAGAAAGATAGGATTAACTGAGGCTATTCAAACAGGAACAAGTCAACTAAACAATATTCCCGTAGCAATTGGGACTATGGATTTTCAGTTTATGGGGGGTAGTATGAGATCTTTAGTAGATGAGAAAAATCACCCGTTTGGTTGAATATGCTACCAATCAACTTTTACCTCTTATATTAGTATGTGCATCCGGAGAGGCACGTATGCAAGAAGGAAGTCTGAGCTTGATGCAAATGGCTAAAATATCTTATGCGTTATATAATTATCAAACAACTATAAAGTTATTCTATTTATTGATCCTTACATCTCCTACTACTGATGGGGTGACAACGAGTTTTGGCATGTTGGGGGATATCATTATTGCTGAACCCAATGCTTATATTGCATTTATAGGTAAACGAGTAATTGAACAAACGTTGAATAAGACAGTATCCAAAGGTTCACAAGCAGCTGAATATTTATTCCATAAGGGCTTATTTGATTCAATCCTACCGCGTAATCCTTTAAAGCAACAAGTAGGGCTTGAAATTATTTTTAAATTCTTTTGTTTATTATATTCTAGACTCATTATATATATACAACTATATATATTAGTATATATAAGTATATATACAAGTATATTCACTTACTTAGTTATATTTAATATTTCCAATATACTTATACTAAGTATATTTGAGTATAAGTGATTATAGACCATCTTTATAAGAATAAGAATATAAGATTAATAAAAATATGAAATTACCAAAACAAAATTCTATAACAATAAACAAAATACCAGGTACAAATATTAAATTGAGGTACCCATTCTATGATTAATTTACCCTCCATTTTAGTGCCTTTTGTGGGCATAGTATTTCCAGCAATTGCAATGGCTTCTTTATTTCTTCATGTTAAAAAAACAAGATTTTTAGATATACGGGCAGTAGGGAAAATCTCATATATTTTTTTAGCTCTGGAAGCAATTTGATGAATTACTCCTAAAGGTTTACATGAAAATAGTGTGCTAGTTGATGAAAGTTATTTTGGAAACAAAAAAAGTAAAGTCAAATTCATTTTCATTTGCTTCGGTTAGTTATTCTACCAATTCCAATAAAATTGAACTTAATCTAATATGAGTTGGCGATCAGAAAGTATAAGGATAGAACTTATAAGGGGGTCTCGAAAAACAAGTAATTTATGCTGGGCCCTTATAAGGGATCTTATTGGTTAGAACTTCTAGTTATCTTGGTAGGAATTTGTTATCTTTATTTCTATCTTATCAAGTTCCTTTTTCCACAAGGTATCATGATGTCTTTCTATGGAATCACAGATCTCTCTTTTAGTTCTTATTTGTGGTGTACAATTTCGTGGAATGTCAGTAGTGGTTATGATCGATTCGATAGAAAAGATGGAATAATGTGTATTTTTCGTTGGGGATTTCCCGGAAAAAATCGTCGTATTTTTCTCTGATTCCTTATGAAAGATATCCAGTCCATTAGAATAGAAGTTAAAGAGGGTATTTATATCTGTCGTGTCATTTATATGGAAATCATAGGACGGGGTGCCATTCACTTTACTCGGATTGATGAGAATTTGAACAACATGCTACAGAATTGGCCTATTTCTTGCGCGTCTCAATTGAAGTATTTAAAAAAAAAACAAATTCTATATAAGAGGGGCCTTCTTTGGTTTCAAAATCTGACTAATATTTATTACACGAAGTGCTCTTTCGTGTTGTATTCATCAAAATGGGAAATTGCTTCGAATCTTAACAATTGTTATCTTTTGAACCAATACTTTTATCTTCATTCGAATTACAAATAAAACAACGCGGGAATGTATTTAATTTATATTATACATATGGGCTCTATGACTTGTAATAGAACTTACACTTGGTAGAAATATTATTATCATATAGAGTTTGACAGATGAGGTGACGTTGAGTTCATTAACGACGAAAAATAGCAAAAAATAAAACATTCATTCCCCTTCTATATCTTACATCTATCGTTTTTCTAACCTGGTGCATCTCTTTCATATTTAATAAAATTCTGGAATATCATTCAAGAAAAGAGTATTCTAAAAAAATTAATAGAATTCGAGGAACTGTTTCTCTTGGATGAAATGCTGAAGGAATACCCAAAAACACGTCTACAAAACTTTCATACCGCAATCTATAAAGATACCATCCAATGGATCAAGACACAAAACGAAGATCGTATCCATACGATTTTGCACTTCTCGACAAATATAATCTGTTTCGTTATTCTAAGTGGTTATTCTATTCTAGGTAATCAAGAACTTATTATTCTGAATTCTTGGGTTCAAGAATTCTTATATAACTTAAGTGACACAATAAAAGCTTTTTCGATTCTTTTATTAACTGATTTATGTATAGGATTCCATTCGACCCATGGTTGGGAACTAATGATTGGTTCTGTCTATAAAGATTTTGGCTTTGCTCAGAATGATCAAATTATATCTGGTCTTGTTTCCACTTTTCCAGTAATTTTAGATACAATTTTAAAATATTTGATTTTCTGTTATTTAAGTCGAGTATCTCCGTCACGTGTAGTGATTTATCACTCAATGAATGACTGAAAAACGATCCACTAATACAATTATAAAGTTTGTTATTTTGTATCAAAGCTAAATTGACTTATTCTTATTTTAGGAAATTATTTTCAGTAAATAGCAGAATCACAGACAGGGAACTATGCCAGTGACCTACCTAATTTTATTGTAGAAATTTTCAGGATCAATGATTGGACCATGCAAACTAGAAATGCCTATTTCAATTACATATCCCATTTTTGTACAACAAGGTTATGAAAATTCGCGAGAAGCAACTGAACGTAATGTATGTGCCAATTGCCATTTAGCTAATAAAGTCGTGGATATTGAGGTTCCACAATCGATACTTCCTGAATTCCTTATGATATGCAAGTGAAATAAGTTCTTGCTAATGGTAAAACTGGGCTTTGAATGTAGGGTTGCTCTTATTTTACAAGAGGGTTTTGAATTGGCCCCATCCGATCGTATTTCTCCCGAGATTAAAGAAAAGATAGGTAATTTGTCTTTTCAAAGCTACCGTCCCACAAAAAAAATTCTTGTGATAGGACCTGTTCCTGGTCAGAAATATAGTGAAATAACCTTTCTTATTATTTCCCCAGATCCTGCTACTAAGAGAGATCAAAAACTAATAAAAATATTTAACGTGTTATAATTATAATTGAATGAGCAAAAAAAGATTAATTAGAAGGAAATAGAAATTGGTCAAACAAAGAGTATTTTTAGGAAAAATAGGAAAAAGATCTTTTATTTAGATAGATCGTTTTCCTATTTTTTTTACAATTCCCAGGTAACCATTGATATTTTACTATTACACTTATACTGAATCGTCTTCCCGGTCAGAAATATAGTGAAATAACCTTTCCTATTCTTTCCCCAGATCCTGCTACTAAGAGAGATGTTCACTTCTTAAAATATCCTATATATGTAGGCGGGAACAGGGGGAGGGGTCAGATTTATCCCGATGGGAGCAAGAGTAATAATAATGTTTATAATGCTATAGCAGCTGGTATTGTAAACAAAATCATACGAAAAGAAAAGGGCGAATATGAAATAATTATAGTGGATGCATCATATGGGCGTGACGTAATTGATATTATACTTCCAGGACCAGAACTCATTGTTTCAGAAGGTGAACCTAATAAACTCGATCAACCTTTAACGAGTAATGCTAATGTGGGTGGATTTGGCCATGGGGATGTGAAAATAGTTCTTCAAGATCCATTACGTGTCCAAGGTCTCTTGTTCTTCTTGGTATCTATTACTTTGGCACAAATTTTTTGGTTCTTAAAAAGAAACAATTTGAGAAGGTTCAATTGTCTGAAATGAATTTCTAGGTCCGTGGATTTATCAGCATATTACGCTCGTCAAAATAACTCAATTTTTTGTTTATAAATTTGTGAATTATTTTCTGTATAATAAAAAAACTATGAAAAGTCCTTTCTTTGTGCTGCTTTAATAGATAACTGAAAACCTGAAAACAACTATTCTCAACAGCCCGTTACTCAATTAAAAGGGCATTTAATCGATTAACTGAGTCTCAGAAAGTTTTTCTATATAAACGTTGTTTTTAGGTCTTGAATCATATATCATTTCATTCTTTTTTAGAATTTCTAGTTGCATATTTTTCGTGCTCATTTGTGTCATTTAGGCAGAGAGAAATGCATTGTGAGATAGTGAGAGATAATATCATGTTTAGGGTTTAATTGCGATCTAATTGCATGAGATTAATGTGTTAATCTTTGATATCTGTTCTTGCATGATTCTTGCATTTCTTTAGAAGAATTCTAGGATAGAAATTCTCTGTTTTCGCACATCAATTAACTCATACATATTCATGTTTACTTGTGAATCTTGTATAGGATTTTTAGCTTAGTTTTAATTGTGATATTTTGAGCTACATTGTGCTTTATAATACACTATTTTGTACTATTTTTGTGTTGTAATAAGGGAAGTCGTCTCTTGGTGTCATACCACCAAAGTGTCTCAGTGAGTCTTCACCAAGACTTAGAGGTCTTGAGTTTAGAATGTTTTCTTGGAGAGGATATGACATCAAGCACCTCAGATGAAGAGGAGACCGCCAAGCTATGCCTAATGACCAGAACAAATGAAGCTTGCGACTCAGATTCAAAGGAGATAAACAGTGAGGTATACTCTGACACCTCATCCTCTTCTTCTGATGATTCACCTCCCTATGAGGATTTATATAATGCCTATGACGAATTGCATGAAGAATTAAAAAAAATTAGCTAGGATTAGTTCTGATAGAAAATGAGTAATCCTGCTAAATGAATAGAAAATAGTTTTATCACAGAAACAATTAGATGAGATAAAACTTGAAAATGAGACTTGAGATCTAATATTTTCTTGTAATACATGCAATTGCTCTAATAATAATTTATGTCAATCGAATGTGTGTGATTCTTGTGAGACTTTGAAAAATGAGAATTTGAAACTTAATGAAAAACTCGCAAAACTCATAGAGAGTCAAAATCAATTCGAATATTTGCTTAGTCAAACTAGAAATGTTGGTGACCATAATGAACTAGGATATATTCCGCCTATGCGTAGGAGAAAACCATATATGAAACCTGTAACTCGACCTAATAAGAAAGTTCATTCATGTTTCTATTATGGCACACATGGCCACACTTCCTACTCTTGCTATATCAGGAAGTATGGTATACCTAGTGGTGTATATGTCTGGATGAAAAAGGGAGATAACTCTCTGGTTACTAACAGAAAAGGACCCAATGTAAATTGGGTACCTGAAAAAGACAAGTGATCTATTTTGCAGATATGTCTACGAGCACATGGACAACATTGGTATCTTGATAGTGGATGCTCGAGACATATGATAGGAGATAGATCAAAATTCCTAGATCTATCATTCAAAGAAAAAGGGTTTGGTTTGTCACGTATGGAGACAACAACAAAGGAAAGATACTTGGTACCGGGACAATTGGCAACTCAACTCAGGCAGTGATCGAGAATGTACTATATGTTGAAGGCCTGAAGCATAACCTATTGAATATTAGCTAACTCTGTGACAAAGGTAATCATGTATCTTTTGACTCTCAGTGTTACATAATTCATGACAATGTATCTAATAAGGTCAAATTTTTCGGACATCGTATCAATAACATTTATATGGTTAATGTAGAAGATGTCACGACGTTATTTTCAAAATGTTTTGTTTCTAAAGAAAATGATATCTGACTTTGGCATAGGCGCGTCGCACATATTCATGTAAAACATCTAGATAAATCATCTAAAAATATTTTGGTTGAGGGTCTACCAAAACTTGATTTTAGAACTCATGAAACTTTTGATACTTGTCAAAAATGTAAACAAGTTAAAAACTCTTTTGATAAAAAGAATGTAATATTCACAACAAGACCTCTAGAGCTTCTCCATATGGACTTGTTTGGACCTTCACAAATAATGAGTTTGGGTGGTGGTTTCTATGCTTGGGTAATTGCTGATGATTTCTTTAGATTCACATGGACATTATTTTTATCTTCTAAGAGTGATGCATTCAAATCTTTCAAAAACCATGCCAAAAAAATTCAAAACCAGCTTAATTTTAAAATTGTATTCATTCGATCTGATCATGGTGGCGAGTTTGAAAATCACCAGTTTGATGAATTTTGTAATAAACATGGTATCATGCATCAGTTATCGGCTCCTCGTATCCCTTAGAAAAATAGAGTTGTTGAGAGGAAGAATCGAGTTCTAGAGGAGCTTTCTAGAGCCATGCTAAACGAAAGCAAGGTTCCTAAGTAATTTTTGGCTGATGTTGTGCATACTGCTTGCTATGTGATAAATCGTATACTCTTGAGGCCTACTTGTTTGAAAACTCCATATGAACTTTTAAAAGGCCGAAAACCTATTATTGCTCATTTTCATGCTTTTGGATTTAAATGATTTATTTTAAATAATGGACAAAGAGCGCTAGGAAAATATAACTCAAAAGAAGATGAGGGTATATTTTTGTGTACGAATTTATTTAGGGTATTCATTGCGTAGTAAAGCTTATCGAGTGTTTAGTAAATATTTCATGCAAGTATAAGAGTTTGTACATGTTCATTTTGATGAATCTTCTCCAAAAGAGAAGAGAAATGTATTTTCTAATGATGTTGCAGGTGCTTTAGAAGAAGCATACTCTAAAGACATGGACCAGGAAAAAGAAGAACGAGCAGAGCAAATTGGACAAGATGAGCATCAGAGCATGCCAATCGCGTGGAAGACTAAGAAAGATCATCCACTTGACAAAGTTATAGGTGATATCTCAACGAGGGTGGTAACCCGTAGTTCTTTACGTAATTTTTATAACTTCGTTGCATTCGTATCTCAAATTGAGCCAAAGATCATCGATGAGGCTATTGAGGATGTGCATTGGGGTATAGCTATGCAAGAAGAGCTAAACCAGTTCGTGAACATCAAGTGATTGGTACTACACGGGTCTTCTGAAATAAACTACATGAATCTGGCTTGATCATTAGAAATAAGGGACGCTTAGTGGCCAAAGGCTACAACTATGAGGAAGAAATCGATTATGATGAGACTTACGCTCCTGTAGCCAGATTAGAGGCCATTAGGATGCTTTTATCCTTTGCACCGATTATGAATTTTAAGCTCTTTCAAATGGATGTTAAGAGCGCCTTTCTGAATAGTTACATTCAAGAGGAGGTGTATGTTGATCCACCTTTCAGATTTGAAATATCGGAACCATGTATATAAGCTCAAGAAGGCTCTCTATGGCCTGAAACAGGCTCCTAGAGCTTGGTATGACAAATTGAGCTTTTTCCTTTTAGAAAAAAAAGGTTCGTGAGGGGTATAGTCGATACTACCCTCTTTATATGTTGATTAGATGATCATGTATTATTAGTACAAATCTACGTTGATGATATAATTTTCGGATCTACTAACAACATTCTTTGTAGACAATTTTCTGAGATGCTGCAGGGAGAATTTGAGATGTCAATGATGGGTGAGCTAAATTTCTTCCTTAGGCTACAAATTAAACAAATGGAAAGTGACATCTTCATTCATCAATCAAAGTATTGCAAGGAGTTACTGAAAAAGTGCGACATGGAAAAATGTAAAGAAGCCTCTACACCTTTGGTGTCCGCTTGCTATCTAGACAAAGACGAAAAGGGAAAAGCTATTGAGGTAACTATGTATCGAGGGATAATCGGCTCTTTATTATATTTGACTGTGAGCTGCCCCGATATTATGTTTAGTGTTTGCATGTGTGCTAGTTTTCAAGAATTACCTAAAGATTCACATTATAGTGTGGTTAAACGTATCATGAGATATTTAAAAGGAACAATAAATATGGGATTATGGTATCCTAGGGATGCCTCATTATCCTTGGTTGGGTATTCTGATTCTAAGTTTGCTGGATGTAAGCTGGACCAGAAGAGCACTAGTGGAATTTGTCACTTACTAGGCAGTTCCTTAGTTGCATGGCATAGTAAAAAGCAAGCTTGTGTTGTTTTGTCCATCGTCGAAGCGAAATACATTGCCGCCAGTGTGTGTTGCACTCAAATCCTATGGATGAAGTAGCAACTTAAGGGCTTTGGTCTTAAACTAGAAAGGATCCCCACTAAATGTGATAATACAAGTGCCATAAACATATCCAAGAATCCCGTTTTGCATTCCAGAACCAATCATATAGAAATTAGACATCACTTCTTGCGTGATCATGTTCAAAAAGGTGATCGTGTGCTTGAATTTGTTGAAACTACTAAGCAATTAGCTGAGATTTTCACCAAGCCCCTATCACGAGATACTTTCTATGTTCTTCGAAGAGAACTTGGAATCCTTTATGAAAAATATATTGATTAAAATCGTTTAACTCTTTATTATCTGCTTCGCATGCTAAATGTCTAATATGCTTCAAAATGAATACTTGTTGAATGCATTCCATTCCTAATATGATTCATGATCTAGTATAATATGCTCTATATGTATATGTGGCTACTTAAGATTGCTTGATATATGTATAAAATGCATGCTTCTAAAACTCAAAAACCTTGTTGATTCTATAAATATGATGATTGTTAATCAAATAACTATGAGTCTCAATCGATTAAAATGAGTTCCAATAGTCAACACTTTTTTTTCCACGAAATTTAATCGATTAATGTCCCATCTTAATTGATTACCTAAGCTCAGTTTTATGAAAATATGGAATTTTAAGTATGATTAATCGATTAAGCACTACTTTTAATCGATTAACGAGAGCAGCTTGAAATAGAACCAGAAGTGTTTTTGCCATTTTTTCAAAACCTCTCTATCCCTTTTTCTCTCAAAATCTTAGAGACAACAACATAATCTGAATTCTTAGTCGAAAAGAAGAATAAACCTCACCTTCTACCCACATTGTACTTCATTTCATCTCATTCCCTCTCGAATTGGTCAAGGAAACCCCACTTTCCCAATTCCAAACCGTAAGGTTAGGTTCCCCCCCAAAAAAATCCTTCTTCAACTCGGTTTTGCAATCAAATGGAAAGAGGACAATCGAAAAGGATTAAGACAATTGCTCAATGCCCATGAAGGACTCTCGTTCCTACACCATCGAATCCGAATGTGAGGCAGGACCGTGGAGACCCTTACTACTCTCTCATACTGCAGGAGACTCGGTTGTCAAAGTTTCAGGGCAGGAAATCAACCTACATCAGGTATGCCAATCTAATCTGGATGGCGTAACAAAAATTTGAATTTCCGCAAGGTATGAAAGCTCAAGGAGCTGTCACCTTTTTAGAATTAAAGGGAAATATTTACCCTTCTTTAGTTATAGAATTTTATGCCAACTTTAAATACAAGGATGGAAAGTATTGGTCTATGGTTTCTAGAAAGTTGCTTGAGCCGAGTGAGGATATTTTCATGAATGTGGGAGGTTGTTCCAACCAATGGTGCTAGCATTGGTAATTGTGACTTGGTCAAGAATTCATTCGATGCTGCTGAGGTTTACAAGTCTTGCTTGAGAGGTCCCCATCTGTATATCCAAGGAGAATTAACAAAAGCTGGGTCATTATCTGTGGAAAATAAACTATTTTACTATCTGATAGCGTACATCTTAGCTCAGAGAAACACAAACCATGTACAACCCACTGTGAATGACCTAAGATTTATGTATGTTGTTAAAGAAAATGTTATGATTAATTGGCATGAGGAGATTATGAAGGTCATGTATAGTATGTCAACATCAATATTCAAGTTGCCTCCCTATAGTATATTAATTTTGAGGAACATCGATTATCTACATATTAATGTGTCTGATACCATCATCACGGAGTCTTCCGATAAAGATCACCTGGTTGGTGAAAGTTTAATCCACAAGGTGGGTATTTATAAGTATGGAAATACTTGGCAATACTAAGAGGATTACAACACTACTGTGGATTTGGACTTATCTGGAGATGAGGATCGGGCAGGAAAGAATCAGTATAATGCTGGAACTCAGGGGGAGTTATCTAGAAACACACTGCAGGTACCACCCTTTGGATTAGTGACAAGTGCCAGTGCCAAAAGTATACACTTTTCACCATCATTCTATGGCACTTATCCTATGCAAATTGTAGAAAACCAACTTAAATTAACACTTTTTAGGTAAATTTTGCATGATTAAATAAATTAGTTCCTTATTAGTTCTTGTCCAAGTTTTCTTTGAGTTTTGTAGGAAATTGAATATTAAAGAATAAATTCAAAGATGGATAAGAATTCAAGCCAAAATTCAAGACAAAAGCTCAAAATGAATTGCTAAAAGTAATCAAGTTAAAGCATGGCATGCTATGTGCTTAATTTGGTTACTTAGCCTTGAAGAAAGGTAGCTTACTTCGTCTTGAAGAAACCTATGTTAGGGTAGGCCAAGCAACTTGAAAAAATCAAATGCTTACCTTAACTTAAATAAAAGAGCCCAAAATTGCCAAGCAACCAACAAAAATCAAGTAACAAACCAAAGGAAAAAAGGTTGCTTCATCATGAAGAAATCAAGCACAAAGCTGTGCAGCCTAGCCAAACATCAGCTTGACCTAGCCACAAGCCTGACCTGGACCAAATTGCTCAACTAGGCAGCTGAGCGGAGCTGCTTAGCCGCTCAGCCTAGCACCAGACTAGACCTGGCAGGGTCAGAAATTTAGCTTGACACGGTTAGACATGAGATTGGCACAAGCCAAAGCTGCTGAACAAGGAGCTTAGTGGTCCAACCAAGCAGGTCATCGGAGAACCAGACTCCTGACTAGATCAGCAAGCACCATGCCACGTCCCAGTCAACACGGTCAGAAGCTGCTGAACAAGTAGCTTAGCGGTGAAGCAGGTGCGCTAAGCAGTGTGTACCAGACTTCACTTAACCATCAAGCAAAACATGAAGTCATCCATGACCTCACCTCAAGTAGCCCACCATAGGCTTTTCAGAAGTAGCTGACAATAGCTGGTTCCATAGCCCACAACTAGCTTTCATGAGTCAAGCATAAGGAGGTCAGTAAGCTACTTGGTCAAGGGACCAAACCCATGCTGAAGGGTTTGGTCAGCTGCTTAGCAGTCCAACCAAGCAGCTCAGCGGTCTAGCAGAGAGGCCTATAAATAGAGACCATTTCATTCGAACAAGAGATATGAAAAACACTTGAAACAAAGAAATCTCTCACTAGAAACCTCTCTCTGAAGTTCTCTCTTCATTTCTTAGTTTAGAGCTTTTAATTTCAAGTAAGTTTTGTAGTCTTAGTTTAGAATTCAAATGGAGAAAAAGGAGAAGGCAAATGAGATGTAAAAATCAATTTTGTACTCTCATTAGGAACTCAAAAGCCTCCAATCCTTGGATGGTTAGCTCATGCTCCTAACATTTTCATTTGAATAAAGTTATGTAATTTCTACTTCTTCTTAATTTATAAAAGTTTGAATTTTAATCTTTCAAGTTGGTGGTTTGATTAATTTTATTTGTTTGAGAAGCACTTAATGCGCTGTTTAGATTGATCACCTAAAAAATGATTTCAAGTCAATAAATTACTTGTCTCAAACACTTAACAAATAAACTAAGAAGTAGTTGTACTACTTAGTTTATTTGCCAAGTTAAGCATACTTTTCTTAAGATCTTATACTCATTACTACATCAATATTAGAGTCGCCAAGGACTAGGGTGTGACAACCTAGTATCTTTATGGACTTAATATTGTTTAGTAATAAATATAAGTGATTATCATTCTACCATTTTAGGACATACACTAAAAGGAGGATTTTAGAACTTGGTGTTTGGAGTTAATCAAAGTAAAACATAAGAACTTGTCTAAGTAGTTCAAACTCATAAGAAGTTGAGAAATCTTTTTCTTATTCAAATTGATCTTGTCTCCTCAAGATTTTGTGAATACTTAGTTTATTTTTCTTGTTAATTTAATTAGGTGCAAAACAAACCGAAAAACCAACAAAATATGTTTAACCCATNTGTCTAAGTAGTTCAAATTCATAGAGAAGTTGAGAAATATTTTCCTTATTCAAAATGATCTTGTCTTCTCAAGAATTTTTTAATATGTAGATTATTTTTCTTGTTAAATTGTTTATGTGCATAACAACAAAAAACCATCAATATATGTTTACTCATTATTTGTGATTTGACATATTCATATCATTTATTCTATTAGGCAATTCCTTGTGGTTCGACATAACCCTTACTATACTACAATTGAATATTGAAAGAGGTGTAAATTGTAAAATAGTAAAGTGTTATTAATAAATTTATTTGTTGAAAATATCTTTTAATATAAAAAAGTGATGAAACTAACTTACTAACTTTTATTTATTGTTGTTTACATTCCACCATTTATTTATTCTTTAATACCAACCTTTCTTAAGGAAGAAGTTTTGTTTGTTAATAAAAGGAACCCGAAAGGGAGTAAATAAATAAATGTCACTTAAATTTATTATTCTTTTGTTCTTTACTTATTTATTTGTTTCTAACAACTAACTATTCATCACTTTTATACATTAGAATACCATTAAACCGGTGTTGGAATTTATTCCACAAAACCTAGATGGTTTTCAAAGGTACTTAACAATTATGTAATAGGGGATTGCTTAGATACCATTATATCGACATTATAATTTATTCTAATAAAGTCGAGATGGGGCAAAGAAGGAATAACTTATTTACATGATTATTAGAAGTAAGTTGTAACTGCAATATTCTTGAAACCATTATATCGGCGTTGGAATTTATTTCAACAAAGCTGAGATGGTGAACAAAGAATAAAACCGAGTTCATTGACTTAATCAAATAAAAAGAAAACACACTGAAATAAGAATGGGAGAACCTAAACCTTCCTTCCTCAAAAACAACTTTCAACACAACCCACCTTAAGTAATTTAGACCAATAAGTCTCTATAATGTGATCTACAAGCTTATTACTAAAGTTCTGGTCAATAGAATCAGACCCTATCTGGATGGCTTAATTGGTCCTCTTCATAGTAGCTTTATTCCAGAAAGGGGCACTTCAGATAACACCATTATTGCTCAAGAGATCATTCACCACATGCATAAGAAGAAAGGTAAATCAGGTAACCTTGCTTTTAAAATAGACCTTCAGAAGGCTTACAATCGTATTAATTGGGAGTTTCTCCGGATAACTCCTATGGACTTTGGTTTCCCCCTTAAAATTATCAACTTGATCATGAGATGTGTTTCTTCTTCCTCTTTGTCCATAATTTCGAATGAGAATAGATTGTATAGTTTAAGCCTTGTCGAGGCCTTCGCCAAGGGGATCCTCTATCCCCTTATTTTTTTGTCCTTTGCATGGAATAATTGGTTGTCTTAATTACAGGTAAAGTCCAGAGTGCAGATTGGAAGCCAAGTATAATCAAAAGAGGGGGTCTTGAGATCTCCCATTTTTTCTTTGATGATGATTGTCTGCTTTTTGTCAAAGCTAAATCGGATCAAGTTAGACTTGTTACTAATGTCCTGGATATTTTTTGCAAGGCATATGGATTGAAAATAAATCTTGATAAATCTAAATTCATCAGCTCCAAGAATGTTAATAGAACAAAATGTGGAAAATTTACTAGAATTTCAGGAATCCAACTCACAAATGATCTTGGAAAATATCTTGGATTTCCTCTTATCTTAGGAAAAACAAGAAATAGTTACTTCAATTTTATCCTAGATAGGTTGCAGTCCCGCTTAGCTGGTTGGAAAAGTATGATGTTGAATAAGGCTAGGCGTCTCACTCTTGCAAACTCAATTTTGTCATCAATTCCAACGTATGTAATGCAGAAATTTCTTCTTCCGGTACATGTTTGTGATACTATTGATGCTACGATTAGATCCTTTGTTTAGGGTAAGAATTCTAATGGGCATTCTTTCTCTCTAGTGATTTGGGAATTTNTCCAACGTATGTAATGCAGAAATTTCTTCTTCCGGTAGGTGTTTGTGATACTATTGATGCTATGATTAGATCCTTTGTTTAGGGTAAGAATTCTAATGGGCATTCTTTCTCTCTAGTGATTTGGGAATTTGTTGTTAAGCCTAAACACTTGGGGGGTATGGGTTTGAGAATGGCTAGAAGAATGAATGTTGCAATGTTGGACAAGCTAGTTTGGAGTATGATGAATAATCATCATAAGTTGTGGGTTCGGCTTCTGCAGCTTAAGTTGTATGAAATCAGAATTAGTTGAATGCTTCAGTCAAGCAGGGGGATTCGATTACATGGAGATCTATTATGCATGCTCTTGGTGATCTACACAATGGGTATCAAGTTCGAATTGGGAAGGGTAATGTCACCTTTTGGTATGATAATTGGACTCCTATAAGAGATTATGTGAGTGTGTTTCATTTGTTGATATCTAGGACACCATTCTTACGGTGAAGGACGTCTTTGATGAGCAGGGATGGCATCTCCAGAGACTCAGAACTCCTATGATTCCTCAACATATTTTTTACTCTATTCATTTGGCTCCCCTTATTTTTCAAACTTTGTTACTGATGAATTAGTTTCGAAAATGGAAATTTCTGGTCATTATTCAGTGAAAGCTGGGTACCACTGGTTGTTGGACTAGTTAATGGATGTTAACATGGGAGGAAAGTGGGCTTGGAATTGGAAAGATCAAGTGCCCAAAAAGATCCGATTTTTTCTGTGGCACATTTAGCATGGTGCTCTCCCTTGTAATGATATGAGATATCATAGGGGTATTTCGCAAACACCTAATTGTTCTTGTTTCATTGATCATGTTGAAGATATTTGTCATAGCCTCGTGGATTATTATAAAGCTTCTTTCGTGTGGCATCTGCTCCCAATCTCTCAGGAGATACATTTCTTTTCCTCAAGGGTTCAGGAATGGCTCACAAAATTTGGTAAGAGTTCAGAATTCCTTATTGCTTTCTATTTTATTTGGAGGAGACGTTATGCTCTTGTAATTGCTAATGATGACTGGATCCAATATAGGGTTATGCTTTATATCTCGGAGCTTGCTACTGATGTTAGAAAGTACAACATTGCTTCTCATCATCATTTCACTAAGGTACCAAAAACATTTAATTGGTGTCTTCCTCTCTTGGTCAAGATAAGCTTAATATAGATGGTAGTAGCATGGGGAATCCTGGAAGAATTGGCTTTGGAGGACTCATTCGTTGTGACAAGCGTAATTGGATTACCGGATTTTCAAGGTATGTTGGTATCTCTACAAACATGTATTGTGAGCTTAAAGCAATCTACCATGGTCTTAATCATGCTTGGAATTTTGGCTTTCGAAATATTATTTGTCATTCAGACTCTCTTTAGGCAATTTCCTTGGTTAATCATGATATTCCTCATTACCACATCTATGCCACTATAGACACTACTATTCAGGACCTCTTGAGTAGAACCTGGAGTGTTTGTCTGGAACACTCAGTTCGTGAGATAAACTACCCCGCGGATTTCATGGCCAAAATGGGAGCCCGAGAAGACTTAGAATGGAGACTGTGGGGTTTCCCTCCTGATGGAATCTCTCATCTCCTTACTAGTGACTAGCTAGGTCATTCTTATTTGAGGATGTAATCCCTTTTCCTTTGCTCTTTTCTTCTTCAGTTGTCTAAAAAAACCTGTTATATAATTTGGATATTATGTAGTGTTAAAATATATTTTGTGTTATAGAAATGATTTAGTTTCTGACTAAACTAACCTTCTATGACAAATTATTGCTTGATGAAAGATTCATAACATAAATCATATTTTCATGATTACAGATTAATGGATTAAAATTGGTATAAAAATTAATTCCAAATCAAATATGTCTATAATGAATGAATTAAATAAAAGTAGTATTAAATTAAATTTTGAATATAAAATAAATATATGTGTTAAATCATTATGTATCAGACAGTATAATACTATAAAAAATAATCTTCAACATTTTTAATGTGTATTTTAGGAAAGTGATATAAAAAGGAGAATGACGTAGACATAAGCCATGAGCACCGACTCCTCTTTTTACACATATGTTATAATGTCTAATACCTACGATCTCTCAACGTGTGTCAAATACATTTTATGATTAGTCAAATTGAAAATAAATTTTATTGATTCCCACATTTAGTCATACTATGGATACTTTCGAATAGTGTTATAAATCTTTTAAGGAGTTTTTACGAAAGTATAACATAGTGAAAATTTTAAAATTAGACTTTTTATCTTGTCTCACCAAGAAGTAGGCACCAAAAAAGAGAAACCAGTATCTAATCTCTTTGACGCTTCCAATGTTTGATTCTTGTCGGCTAAAGTTGCTGCAAGGGACAATAAAAAATGGTGTTATGTTATTTTCAGGGTGTACAAATAGACATCATGAATTATATATGTAAAAAAAGAAGATATGCATATCATTTATAGAGGAAAAAGTGTATGTATTCACAATATATGAGTTTTATATATTTTTATTGTATCATTCATCAACTATATTTAATTATAATTGACTCTTTAAAAAAATTAAATGAATGGTGGATGATATAATAACTATGTATAAATCTTTACACTGGCTGTGCACATATATTACACTCTTATTTATATCTCTACAAACCTATTTTTTNTTTTTTGGTAAATGATATTATGTTCTTTGTGAAAAGCAAATAATCGTTATTATTATGTGAAATTACTTTATAATATTATTGATTCGCGACTTAATGAACTTCATGATCGTTTCTCTAAGAGAAATACTATAATTGTTTCGTTGAATTTTTTTTATTTGTATCTAACCAATTTCTTCTCTAATTTTGATATGGCAAAACTAATTCAATTTGCAAACTTTTATGCACGTGATTTGTTCAATTGATTTCATTATGTTTGATAATCAACTTGAGACTTACATTATTCATATGCATAACAATATTGAATTTGCTTATGTTAAAGGAATTCATACTCTTTAAAATAAGTTGATTGAATTCGGACGATACATTTTTATCAATTAGTTTATTTTCTTTTGAAGTTAACAATTCAATTTTAGAATGAACTTTTTCAACTATGAGAATTGTGAAAAAATAGATTGCATAACCAAATGGAAGATGCATAGATGAATGTTTATCTAATGACTTATATTTAGGGAGAAATGTTCAACAATATTGACAACAAGTTGATCATTCAACGATTTTAAGATGTGAAATCACACAAAGATTAATTATGAAATATATAATTTAGTTGATTAACTAAATTTAAATGTTTTAACTTGACATTAATATTTTCATCTTCTTATAATCAATAATATTTATTATTTTAACTTTTAAGATATGTTGCACACCATGCCTCTATTTCCTAGATCCATCACTAGGAACAACTACATACCATAAAAAGGATTAGTTTCACACTCTTATGGTTAATGAATATTCATTGTTATACGAAAAAAAAAACTAGTATCTAAATATAAACATTTATTTATATATAGGGTAATATTAACATGCCATATATTTTGGTTATTCTCCACTATAGTGTTTATATTAGTGTGATGTTCAAAATTAGTATATATTTTTTTTAAACAAAGGGCAAAAGAGCCCCACATATATTAGAATAGGAACATGAGTACAAGTAGGAGTTAGTTAGAAAATCTATAGTTAGGAAGTCCTAATCTATTTCTATTAAAGTTCTCAACTATGCTAGAAGGAATTTCATTCCACCAAGTAAACGATCTAGACTGAATTCCATAACTAGCACGTCTATCCGTACAAGCATTTCCCTCCCTATGAATGTGTGTGATCCAGCAATCCATGGACTTCATCAAAACATTGCATAATCGCCATTTGTTCATGAGCTTCCAAGGAATGTTAATTAAGTCATTAAACATTTGAGTAACCAATAGAGTGTCACACTCCAACCAGATATAATTCCATCCCTTTTGATTAGCAAATTGAATTTCCATCAATGTCGCATTTAGTTCTGCAAATAGAGCATGTTGAGCATAAAAAAAAATCAGAGAAACCACCCAAAAAGTATCCGTTATGGTCCCTGAATAGGGCTCCCCCTCTAGCTAGACCTGGTGCACCATGAGCAGCACCATCTGAGTTTATCTTTATTCTACCCCTAAGAGGAGGGTACCAGATAATTTCCTTAATCCCAGNAAATTGAATTTCCATCAATGTCGCATTTAGTTCTGCAAATAGAGCATGTTGAGCATAAAAAAAAAATCAGAGAAACCACCCAAAAAGTATCCGTTATGGTCCCTGAATAGGGCTCCCCCTCTGGCTAGACCTGGTGCACCATGAGCAGCACCATCTGA
>NW_017719555.1:0-4529 GCF_001865875.1 Lupinus angustifolius
TTCTTAAAAAATGGAAAGTGAAGAAAGAGTTTGAAATTCCAAGGGTTTCTTTTAAGCTAGGGTTTGGCTCCTTAAAGAGAGAAATCTAATTTGGAGGGAAAAGTTAATGGTTTTTCAAAAAGTAGTTTGTGTAAGAGATAGGTGAGTGATTTTAGGGATTTTGTGTAAGAGGATATATAATTTTGCTTGTTTAACAAGCAAGCCTCATACATGAAAGTGATGTGACCTTTTCAGTGAAACATTCTCGAATAAACATGCCTGAGTATTGTCGGCTAATACTCGGTCGGATATTTAAAATCTCTCAATTTCACTCTACAGTTAGAACTTCGAAACACGGAATTCGGAATGAAAAATATTTAGAAATGCATTCCAGACGAACTTGATGTCTATCTTGATTCGAAATACAAAGTCAATGGCGCATTCGGAATTCGATTCCGAATTACGAAACTCAAAAACACATTATTACGAAAAATTACCAAAAAATAGAAAATCACAAAACAAGACTAACACTCAACTATAGTTTAGCCTAAATCAATACCGATTAATTTCTAAAATTAATCGTTGATAAAATAAATAAATAATAAAACAAACACAGAAAATTCACGGTGCTACATGCATCAATAATTCTAAGGAGATATTGTTTAAATCACTCTTATACTTATCATTGGAAATTTGGGCCATGCCCATGGGGCCCATCCACCCGCACGTTTTGGGCGTGCATAGCAGGAAAAATGTGTTCATCCATCCTAAAATGCCTATCCAACATGCTCTTTTCCCCACAAGCATTTCAAACGGGTGGGCAGCGTGGCCCACATACATCAATGAATACTACAATAAAAAGTTGGATGGACCAAGTATGGCAAGAGTAATTCATGTTCTCAAACTCGAGTACAACATAACAATTTTCCAACATATAATATCTTACCAATTAACTGCATGGCATGTTTATGCAAAACATGGTGTTATTGTTTTTATTTTGAATCTCATTGTATATCCATGTAATCTCAGGTACAATAAGATGAATATTACAATGTTTCAGCAGTGAAATACAATATATGAGATAATATATAATATCGTGCAATATACTATGTAGAATATCATTTTTAGTTTTTTTTTTAATTTAGGGTGGCCCGCAAGCCCACCCTACCCATGTTTAGGGTGGCGTGCAAGCCCACTCTGCCTATGTTTAGGGCGGGCAGGGCATGATATTTCATGTCCTATTTAAAAACGAGTATGCTCCTGTCTGTCCTAATTTTGGTGGGCATGGACAGGGCAGGCAGGGCAAGCCTAATTGTCACAATATGTCATATTTTGTTTAACTTAATTACACTTATCACCCACTTTTTTTTAAAAATCACACATATTTATCACAGACGGGTAGTCAGTGTAATGTTTGTATAAAAACTAAGGTTTTTTTNTTTTTTTGTAGTGTAACAAATGGAGAGGTGATTTGTGTAATTTCACTAAAACTCAAGGGGATATTAGTATAATTTACTCTAAAAATGCTTAATCATAGTTGGTCATTTTCTCAAGAGAGTAAAGTAGGAGCCTTCTATCCACTACCATATCTCAACTTAATGAGAGGAAAAAATAAATTAAGGAGTTGGACATTTTTAAGTTTTTGAAACAAGACATACATCACAAAGCCAATGAACATTCTCATTGAAAGAATTTCCCCTCCCTATCTTATATGTTAGACACTAGTGTATATTTATGTGTAAATATTTATTTATCCTTATTGTGTAATATTATATTGTCATATATTTTAGATATTCTAGTTGTTAATGTCTATCTTAGTATCATGAATTAAAATTGGTATAGAAATTAATTACAAATCAAATATGTCTATATCTAATGAATTTAAATTGGTAAGTAAAGTCAAATCAACAATAAATATATGTTTTAAATCATTATGTATATAACAATCCAATACCATAAAACACAATATTCAATATTTTTCATGTGTATTTTAGGAAAATGATTATGATTGTAATATTTATATATTATTAATGCAAAGATTTATATATAATCATTACATCATTTATTTTGATTATGTTTTGAAGATTCAATGGTGATTAAATACGAATAGTATATAATGCACTGAGAATTTATAAAACTCATACATTTTCAATGCATATATTTTTTTATAAATGATTATATAGGAGAAAATAACTGAAACAACCCATGAGCAATGACTCATCTCTTTACAAAGGTGTCTAACACTAACAATCCCTCAAAACTAGAGTTAAACTAGAGTTGTGAAAATTAGATTATATCGGTTAGTTTAACATAAAAATTGGTGAATTGGTTCATATATCGATATGTTATAACAATTGTATCAGTCACGCAATCATATTTTGAGATGAAAACAAGGTATATCAGACATGGGTAGTGCATTCCCATCTCATACCATTTGCGAGTACTCATAGAGGGTATGTAAGAGCCCAACTCATCTTTAAATTTAAGTATATATTTATATATTTTGTAATAATCAATATATATAATAATCATTTCATGAATAATTAAATTTATGAGAGAAATTAAATTTATCATTATATTCAATCACGAAAATTCATTATAAATTATTAATAAAATATATAATATAATAAAAAATTAAAACATTTAATTAAAAAATTAATTTATAATTATGTGGGTATCATGATATCCATCCCACCTATAAGCTATTTTTGTGGGTACCACTTACAAATGTTTTTATAGGTATCTAAGTGACGAATATTGTTTACATACCTAATCATACCGGTCAGAATCAACAAAAGTTATTTATACCGACTAATTTTCAATTGAACCATACCAATGATACCAACTGTTTTCTATTTAAAAATATATTTTTTAATGAAAATGACTTAATATTTGTCAAATTGTTGGTATGGAGGATCAAACACAGAACTATTACATTTGTTATACTTCTTATACATTGTCTATTACCAAGTGACATATTTTATGATATAAATAAAAGTATTTATTGTTTTTTTATTAATTTTTCAATATTAATATTATTATAATAAATATGTATATCTTACTTTACCAATATGCGGTTAAATTACTGAACCACTAATTGAATAGTTAGTATCTTAACAAATTTGATGAGGAGTACAATATTCACTTATTAAAAACACCTCTCAAAACATGCCAAATTTATAATTATTTTTAGGAACTTCCATTTTTAATGACACCTAGCTAACACTTTCAAACATTTTATAACATATTTAGGATTTTTATTACAAAAGCTTTATGAAAGTGAAAAATTAAAAATTTTAACTTTTCTCACAATATGTAGACATATCACAAATATTTAACTTTCACATTCAAAAATATTTTCCATTCCCCATCTAACATGTTATACACTAGTTACTAGTATATTTATATAAGTATTTGAACATCCATGTATAGTGAATAAAGATAAGTTATATTTTTCACTCCTTAAATTATGATACATAACCTATTTTTTAGTTTTAGAAATATTTTTGTAAAAAATAATTAAATAGATCACTTATCATAGTTTTAATGGTTGAAAGAAATAATTTATCTCCTTATATAATGATATACTTTATTATCTTATGTGTAAATATATAATGCATTATCATCTTCTCATATATTTTGGATATTATTATTTTGTGCCAATATCATGCTCTCATTACAAATATCATAATCAATGCTTCATAAGAAATAACAAAAATACTTAGTAGTACAAATAACAAATCGCTAATAGGCTAATTGTTCTTGGATTAACTCCCACTCAACTAGAAATTTCTCTATTTCAAACATAAAAATGTTATTATTACAATTCAAATATTTCTATAATTAATGAATTGTAATTGATATTAAATTTAATTTCAATTTGACACTAAATATATTTTTTAAATCATCATGTATCAACTATAAAAATATCCAATAAAACAATTCGAAGATTTTTCATGTACTTTTAAGGAGAATGAGATTGACATAACCCATAACCAGAACTCTTCTCCTTATAGAGGTGTCATCTTGCTTAAGAGTGACAATCCCTCAACACATATCAAATATCTTTATAAATATTTTTAGAGAAAAAAGATGAATGTACTAGTATGTATGAGTCTTTTAAATAAATAGTCACTATTTGAGTTTTCAAAAAAAGTAATTAAATCAATGATGAATAATATTATGAATAGTATAAATATTTACGCTGAAAGTACATACATATTTGAGTCATATTTTTATGATCATTACTTCTAGTCACATGTAATTACATTTTTCTATAGTTTTTTAGGATTTTTATTACCAAAACTTATGTGAAAATTTTAAAATTCAACTTGTAAACTTTTCTCAAGATGTGGACATCATACGACCAATGAACTTCATAAAAAAATATTTTCACCTACCTATCAAGCTTGATAGACTCTAGTATATTCATATAATTACTACGCCATAAATGACATTGAACTATGTTCATTTAACAATGCTCATTTATTGAATACTATTAAATTTAAGGTGGAAGGGAATCAGTAGCGCTCGGTGAAGTAAGTGGTGTT
>NW_017719556.1:0-259 GCF_001865875.1 Lupinus angustifolius
TGGATTGGATAATTGTTTACGAGAACAACTGATGAGTTATAATGTGATATGTTATATATATATATGAACTGCTTTTCATATCTGAATGTAATATTCTAAGTAAGTCCACACCGTCAATGAATTATATTCATTAGATGTCTTACTCTCTCTATTTATCTTCTTTTCTATTGCTTGCTTTTCGGATGTGTGCTCGTCAGGTAGACAGCTTTGCTCAAATTTGGAGTTACCCGTTCGTGATGTTCCAGGAGGGGGCATGCAG
>NW_017719557.1:0-2488 GCF_001865875.1 Lupinus angustifolius
GAAATGTTGTATCATTTCAGTTACCGTTAGGTAACCGGTTTTGATTTCCGCGTTATATGTTACTTAAGTGATGTCTCGGAAAAGGAACGTTTTGAAAAGGAAACAATTTTATATCACCAATTCAAAAAAAAATTTAATTTACCCATTTTCCGCAATGTTTTGAGAAGTATTTTTCGGGGCGTTATAGCTTCCGTGTGTAACTTATATTTTGATAGCGACCAACAATGATATAAATAAGGAAATATAGTTGTTATGTAAGTGTGAAGTGATAATACTTCCCCTAAGCGTACATGTAACAAATGAATGTTGATGGATTCAGACTCCAATGAATGGATGGAAATCCAAAAATCTATATAAATTTATTAAATTATATTTTTAAATTATTCAATTATTATCTATAAATAAACTAGATTGATGGAAACGACCATTCAACAATGGTCATATATCATAATTAGCAATGGTCATTCAACAACGCATTCTAAATTAGGCTGTTAAAAATGAGGTGAAAGAACATCAACGACGCATACTAAAGTAAGTGTTGTTAACGTGGGTCACTTCAACAATGCATTCTTGACACAACGTTGTTGAACATCAGTAACGTTAGTGCTGACTTGAATGAGTTATGTTTAACAACGTATTTGATAGAAAACGTTGTTAATGTTAATCAATTCCAGAGCGCATCGCTGTTGAACATCAGTAACGTTAGTGCTGACTTGAATGAGTTATGTTTAACAACGTATTTGATAGAAAACGTTGTTAATGTTAATCAATTCCAGAGCGCATAAATAAGAAAGTGGTGTTGAAGATGACATAGTAACATCGCATTCTTAATTACGCGATATTAATTTTATACGACTTTTTAAGTGTCAGGGATATTAATGGTTGAGTGGTTATGCAGCTCTTCGTTTGTTGAAATATTATTAGTTGAGTGATTATGCATCTCTTCGTTTGTTGAAATATTAATGGTTGAGTGATTATGAGTCTCTTTGTTTGTTGAAATATTAAAGGTTGATCATGTATAAATATTGTGGTTCACTTTATCTTCTATTTCAATAGTAAGAGTATGTGTTTCTATATGAATATATTCATGAAGATAGGAGAAAGAAAATACAAAGTAACCAAAAAGATAAGAGACAACAGATCTCAACAACTTGAAGTATTAAAAGTGCTAAAGTTGTATTTCTATTTCAGATACATGTCAAGGAGGTCTTTAACATCTTTTGATTTGACAAAAGGACCCAGATTTCAGAAGGAAAGTGGTTTTTATACAAGATTTGCGTAAGATGAAGAATTAATTTGTAAATTATTTAGTTTATTGATTTTCTTCATTCGATCAGTTCATTAATTTCCATCATTGAAATCTTGTCAAAGAGGTCTTTAACATCTTTTGATTTTGTAAAAGGATCCAGATTTCAGAAGGAAAGTGATTGTTATACAAGATTTACGTGAGATGAAGAATTAATTTGCAAATCATTTAGTTAATTTATTTTCTTCATTCGGTTCATTGTAATCTACCAAATTATTTAGATCATTAATTTTCTTCATTCAGTTTATTGTAATCTACCAAATCATTTAGTTCACTAATTTGCTTCATTTAGTTCATTGTAATCTACCAAATCATTTAGTTTATTATAATATATTTTGCCTCTTTGAATGAAGAATGAACAATTATTTTGGATGTTAATTTCTATTTTTTTGTTATTTATTTTAGTGGTTATTTTCTTTAATATTTTTTTAGTTCCATATTAATAAACACAATAAACAAAATAACAAAACTTAATAAACACAAAAAACAAATTAACAAAACTGAATGTTTAATATTTTTGCAATTTTATATTAATAAACACAATAATATGGTAATTTACTTCATGACAACTTTATGTTAATTAATTTATTTTTATGCTGTATATATTTTGACATGTAATAAAATGTTAATTTAACAGCGCATAATTATGAATACGCTGTTAATTTGGAAAATTAGTTCACTTTAACAGCTCATAATTAAGATACAACTACCAATTAGATTCTATTCAACATTGTATCAACCAGGAAGCGTTCTTGATGTGTTCATGAAAATGAGTAGTAAACAACTGGATTCACAACAACAATGTAACCTTTAAGAAGCGATGTTGAAGAGGTCAATACAACAACGATACTATTAATATGCATTGTTGAAGAGGTCTTAATAACAACGCTATATACAGAAACCACTGTTGAATTGTTACTACAGTTTAAATATCTACAAGATGAATCAGTTGCCTCTATGCTCTCAAACTTAATTGAAAAGAAACCTCATACCCTCAGAAAACCCTCATACTCTCATAAACATTCATACTCTCAGAAACCTCAAAAAAATTTATCAATAGCTTCCCAAAATGGTGATCATGGTTCACATAGTGGTGACGAAGCTACACCGACTCCACAAGACAAGAAAATCATTGCTAAAAAACGAAATCCACGTGGAATGACTTCCATGAAGAATGTCATT
>NW_017719558.1:0-249 GCF_001865875.1 Lupinus angustifolius
TAAGGATGCGAAGATAAAAGTTCAATGGAACTCAAAAGGCAAACCATTAAACTCGAAGGATGGCAACTCATTAATAAGCTACATTGGTGTTGTGGTTAGATAGAATGTGCCGCTAACATTCAACAAATGCACTGATGTAGGGAATGTTGTGAAGAAGCTTATTTGGAATGAAATAAAAGTAAATTTATTTTTCATTTTTTGTGTTTGTGTTTTCATGCAATGTACATTTATGTGTTTGCATGCAATGTA
>NW_017719559.1:0-8321 GCF_001865875.1 Lupinus angustifolius
GTATATGCATGTGTTTGCATGCAATATAGTTAATGTATATGTGTTTGCATGCAATATAATTAATGTATATGTATTTTTATTTCAGTCAACTTTTGATGTTGGTGAGAAGCATAAGGATTATATCCTTAAATCGGCTAGCAAGGCTCTCCGACAATTTCGAACTAATGCCGGAAAATGTATCAGAGATGCTGATGGCAATGTTAAGCTAAAACCTCCAAAGAAATATGCAAATGTCGTTGAAGAAGAGGATTGGAAGACTTTTGTCACCCTACGACTCCAGGATTATTGGTTATGTTTTGGCAGTTGGACAACAAAAGCAATACACCTATAACTCCAGGATATAAAAATGAGTCATTTATTTTAGCATCGCAAGCTCAACAGGTATTCTATGTTAGTGACTCAGCTGATATGAAATGGTCCATTGTTCTTTTAACTAACAAAATAATTGTCAATAATATTGATGATCAAGAATATGAAGATATTGATGAAGATGGTCCTTTTTTGGGGACATATCAGTCGCGTGAGAGCGGACCAACTACGAATGATGATCTATATACAAGAGACGATCACAATGAAGGGCTTTGAGTGAATCAATATGTTCCTCCAAACAAGGATGATCTTACAAGCCAAAAACAATCAAAGAAAAGAAAAAAAGTATATGCAAGTAGTCTTTGTATAATTATAGCTTAATTTTGATTGTAATGTATAATTTTGTTTCTTTGTAATTAATGTAATTTTTTATTTGTAATTATGTACTCTGTCAAAGCATAATTGACATGATATTCATTGTTTGTAGTTTGTATTGTAATGATTTTAATAAAACAAACTTCTAGCCGATATTAATGTGTCTGTGTTGTTTAGAATGTATAAATGTTGTATTGTTGAGAATGCTTGTTCTTCTAATAAATGTATATGCAAGTATTGATTTATACAAATCAACAACGAATTCTAGGAGAAGCCCTGACATGCACTGTTGTAAAAGATTACTACAACAACGCTTTTTATAGACAGCACTGTTCTACATGCTTAATACAACATCGCTATCTGTGTGTTGCACTACTATATTAAGGTGTTGTTTGAGAATATTAATGAAGAATACAACAATGCTTTTCTGATAATGCATTGTTATATATATGCAATACAACAACACAACCATAAGCGCTATTAATAATACCTATAAAATACGTTGTTTATGTAAGATTTATATGACAATGCTTTGTGTACGACGCGTTGTCGTACTTATGCACTATATGATAGCACTTTTATGTGATGCATTGTGGTATAAATTCAATACAACAAAGTTTAAGAAACACTGTTAATGAGGATGTCAAACTGAAAGCGCATGAAAGTGTTGTTATACATCTAAAATATGCGCGGTTGAACTGTAACTACAGCTTAGTGAGGTGATTATAATTATTAGCATGAAGCTACTAGAGCTTTAGAGAAACTACCAAACTATAGGCTCCCATGTGTAACTTGTATTTTGATAGCGACCAACAATGATATAAATAAGGAAGTACAGTAGTTATGTAAGTGTGGAGTGATAATACTTCCCCTAAGAGTACAAGTAACAGATGAATGTGGATGAATTTAGATTCAAACGAATGGATGGAAATCCAAAAATCTATATAAATTTATTAAATTATATTTTTAAATTATTCAAATTTATCTATATCTAAACTGGATTGATGGATTCAATTCATCCATGGACTAAAAGCATTATTTGAAAGAAATAGTCATTTTAAAATTAAAAGTATCATTTTAGTAAAACATTTTTAAAAATACGACTTTTTAAAAAAATTTAAGCAACACTTTTATAGTGTGGAATTCCGGACTGGTGTTGTCAGTAAAATTTAACATATAGTGTGGAATTCGTAGATTTGTTTTGCTATTCTTCTCTCTCTTCATGTTTTTTTGGGCTCTTACAAACATAAGTCATATTTACCAAAGTTAAATGACATGATTCATAGATAGCTGAAATATCTAATTCAAGGGAGTGCAAGTTAAATAGAATTGACAAGAAATGTTATAACATTAAAATGCAATTATGTGAAAGGTAATTAAAAAAAGATTTTATTCCCAAAGCAAAATGACCAATAATCTTATAGCCAATGTCCCAACCCACCAAATTAAAGTTTATTTTGAGCAAAATTTGAGACTAAAATAACATAATTTGAAGCTTAAAAATAACAAGAAACAATCATAATAAAGTCTTCTACAAAGAGGAAACAAATATTGTATTTGGGGAGTATCATCTGCAATAACCAAGAAGATATTTATCATTCTAACACCTGCATCCATAAAACAAAGGAATCATTTATAACAAACAATATTCTAAAATATATATATGGTACACTGTTAAAGAACATATGAAACTAACAATTTTAGAAATAATATACATGTATATCTCTTGAAAAGATCACAATCCAAACCATTTTGTTGATTTCAGATATGCATCATCAGAAGCTGTCATATGGATAGTTCTAAAACATGTCATAGTGGGTAATGAAACAATAAATAATATTAGAGTATTAATTTTTGTTAACTACCATAAAATCATCAATATTTAAATACATCACTTTCTTATTTCAATTCTAAGATGTAGAGTAAGTTGAAAAGTCTTACATGTTCTTTCTCATCTAATTTCAGTGAGGCTGCACAATAAACATAGAAAAAAAGAAAACATTAAATACAAAAATGAGAGAACTACAAATAAAAAACCCTTAGAAAGTGACGAAGAGTTCCATTAAGACAATCGTTTATATATAATCATGCCTCCACATTTTCAGGCCAGAGACAACTTTGATACTTGTCAAGTATACGTCCCCTAATGCTGAATGTAGATACCGATGCAACGGTTATAGTCAATATACTTAAGATATCTCATTCCATGAATAAAAGCGCATCATATTTGAATTCTACTAATTTCCAATACTCCAATATATCCAATTCTTCACTATAATCACACATCTTTTCATCCATGTATGCTTTCAAATTAAATTTATTACTTTTTTACCCTTATGTTGCATGTTGGAACTCACCAAACTTAACCAAACCATTTGCATAGGATATCCTCTCATGGGTTGTGAGCCAAATCCAATCTTCACATCAAACACAATCATTTGGCTATTTGTGAATCGTCTGAATCACAAAGTGAATGATACTTGTCTATTTTTTTTATATCTTTTACATGAAACCATGAAATCTACTAGTTAACCACCCTTTGTTATTTTGATTTTTTCAATATATTCTACTTGCATATATATCATTCATTCATTGCCAACATCTCACTACTTGAACCATTACTATAGAACTACTATAAAAGTTATCAAATTATATAGTTAAAACATCATATTTATACAACTTAAGACAAACCTAAGGGAACAAACATATATAAATGTATAACAATGATATGAATAAACTTTCTTCTGATGAGATTTGGGAAATTTTGAATTTATAGAAGAAAGTTCAAGGGATGGGAGAATAAGTGTTTTAAATTGTAGTTACAATTGCAGTCACAATTACGGTTAATTGATTGTGGCTATTGCCGGGTGAGTCGTGGCCATTGTGGTGTAAATTTTGTGTGATTAATTTTTTTTTCAATTCAATGTAGACCAATGTAGCTAAAATACGGTTCAATGTGATTACACTGCAAGCAAATATGGCCACATCACTGAGATTTATTATCACACCATAATTATAGTATGATGTCATTACATCGTTCACCTCAACTCTAATATTATGTTTGCATCTCTTAATGTGATCTTGAATTTGAAACAATAGGGGAGAGATTATATAAGTTATAAAATTTTATATAATTTTTGGCCAAATATAAGGTATATGCCATTCCAAGAATTGATTTTTTTAGATGGCTGGATGATTAAACTATTAGTCTTGCGCCTACTTCATTCAACACCTTCCCAAGAACTTCCTCTTCATCCCACAATGAACTTAATCTAGATGAACTTCCCTTAGTTCAAACAACTATGCAAGATCACAACTTACCTCTACATGAGTAGATTCCCAAGAAATGTGCCTTCAACATAACCGACTATGTAACACCCCAATTTACTTTTAGGGAATTAAATAATTTCAAGAAATGTTCTACTAAATAAGATTCAAGGTAAAGGAAAATTTTCAAATAGATTTTATTATTATTCCTAATCCTCACAAAATGTTAAGGTACCAAGAAAATATCGAGGTATAAACATCTAATCCTATTAGAGCATAAGGGTACTAACACAATTACACAAAATAAAACTCGAAAGACTTTGTGATTCATACGTAAATTATACTATTTTAAATCTTCGACAAGCTACTCAGATGTTGTTGAAAGGATTTATTCCCACTTAAGGTTTTTCAAGTTATTATTGAGTGATAAATTTATTTATATATTCCCTTTCGGGTTCTTTTAACCGTACCACAAGAGGTGGTCTTTTTTTATTAAGTTAACCATACCATTTCTTGTCAAATGTTGGTATAAAAATTAAAAAAATTAAGCAATAAGTAAATTATTAGTTGCAGAAAAGAGAATGACGGAAAATAAGTAAAGAAAAATAAAGAGTTAGTAGTTAGTTGCAACATTTAAATGTCTGCATGTAAATAAATAAAAGAAAGATTTAGTAGCAGAAATTGAATGACAGGAATTTAAAAATTAGTGGCTAGTTTAATTATTCATCACTATTTATTTAAAAGTAAAAATCGATTGATTGAATTGCATCTTTTGTATGTTGTTCCTATTCATAAAGTTACAAACCATGAAACGGTATGTACTTAATTTATTAGGAATTCTTTATCAACATATAAAATTTCTAAGTTCAATGCTTTACTATGTTACACTTGCATCTCTTTCAAGATTCAATTGTAGTATAGTATAAGATTATATCAAACTATATGGAATTTCCTAATAGAAATGTAATCATACTTTGTATCTTTGATCGAAAGTAGAAAGTAGCATATAAAGTTATTTTGGTATTTTTATGAAGTAAGAAAAAAGAAAAAGTAAAGTATCTAAATATTTACAAACTCAAGAGGAGAATATGGTTAGGATGATGGAATAATTTCTTAAACAATATCAACATCATAATTTATGCAAGTTGTGTATTATACCTTGGTTAATTCCATACATCATACAATAATTAATTACCACTCGTTGGAGCAGGTTGTCACACCCTACTTCAGACTCTATTAACATTTTTTAGCCTTGAATACAAGTTGATTAAAATATATGCTTTGATATGGGAAGTGAAATAAGGTGTAGGTTATAATTTTTAGTTCAAGTTTTAGGTGATCAAGCTAAAACCACATTAAGAACTTCTTAAAGAATAAAAATAACCAAAGTAATAACTTGTATAAATGAAGAAGATAAAGAGTACAAGACTATTACACCATAGTCCAATATTTGGAGCATTACCCATCCATCCAAAGATTGAATGCTTTTGGTTCCAAATGAGGTCACACAATCATATTTTTTCATCTCATTTGACAACTCTATTCCCTATGAATTTCTATGAAATAAAAGCCTAAGAACAAACTATGAATAGCTTAAGAAAGAGCAGAACCGAAAATGTGAAGAAAATGGTATGTATAATGATTAAAATGATTGAGAATGGAGCTTCCTTTTATAGGAAAAGCTGAAAAACGCCCAACTGCCTTGTTTGACTGCACATCTGGTTCATTGGGGCTGTTTGGCCCTCCCAAAGCTAGTGGGTCAGCAACTTTTCACTCCTAGTGGCCAGCCTATTGTGGGTTAGGCTCCATGCAAAATGACACCTCCTACTTGCTTGTCATAACTTAGGTCATGCATGAGGAAATGTGCTTGGTCTTCAAGTAAAGGAATGGCAAGTTGCTTGCTGAGTTAGGCCAACTTTCTTCATGGTGAGATTTTGTGTGACTGGTTGGGAGCTAAGCTGCTCTTTGTCCACACCTAGCTACTAGACATATTTCTTCATGGTGATTTAACTTACCTTTCTTCAAGCTGAAGCAACCTTTTTCCAATGGTTCTTGAATTAATTTTGGTTTATTACTTGACACTTTTGGAATGATTTATTCATGGCAAAGTAAGCTTTTAATTTATGCATTTTGCTTGTTACACATAGCTTGGATTTATTCAAGGTAAGTTACATTTTTCAAGCCGAAGCAATCTTTTTTGCTACAAGCTAAGCACATAGGATGCCATGCTTAGCTTGTTTGTTTTGAGCAATTTTTTTTTGTTCTTTCGACTTGTGATTTGACACTTATTCTTGGCTATCTTTGAATTAATTTTTTTTGGGATAGTTTCCTACAAAATTCAAAGAAAACATGGAGCAGAGGTGATCAATTTATTTATTCAAACATACAAAATTTATCTAAAATGTGTTGAATTAAGTTGGTTTTCATATTTTTGCATAGGATAAGTTCCCTACAATGCATTTTAAAATTAGGTATTTTTGGCACTTAACAACTCCCCCCAACTTAAGACTTTGTTTGTCCTCAAACAAAGTTAAAATAACAACTAGTTGGCTTTAAAAAAATCCAGCTTATATAAGATTAAAACTATGCATCATTTTAAAGTTCCATGAGATGTGTTTATGATTATGTGATTTTAACTCATAATGCTTCAAACTAAGATTGAACACATTTTTTCAAAAAATTAGCACTTCACTTATAAAAAATGTTATCAATCAAAGAGATGCAATTTCACACACGGTTCAAGAATGAAACCAAATGGGTAGTGTTTCACTCAAAATAACTTCACTGGTTTGCAAGACTTTAATTTTGTTTTTCATCTCAACACTTGCTTTAATTGCACAATTTCTCAAGGATCATTAAGGTATTCCTTAGGTTGTAATGAGGCTTAGCTATCAAAGAAAATTGGTTTTTGAATATATTCAGATATACTTTAAAAGTTAAAAGAGAGCAAAATGATTTTACTTTTAAATTCATGTCTCTTTTCAACTTTTCACCTTTCTTCATTTTCTTCCTTTCCTCATTTTTTATCTTGACCTTTTTTGTGTAGCTTTTCTTGATTTTTGTCAATCTCTTTTTACTCCTTTTTGTTTTGGAGCTTTTCTTTACTTTTTGGTTTGTAAAGAGATTGAAATTTTTTTTCCTTTTGAATCTTTTGTTACATGGCCAACCACTCCCCCTAACTTAAGATTTTCATCACCATTCTTTTTGAAAAATGATTTGTTTTTACTTAAAAAAAGTATAGGAGATTTCATTTTTGTTTTTCCACATTTAGACTCATGAGTTGTGTATAAAAAAATAATATTTCTTTTAACGGCTCAAAGGGGTTAACAACAGATGTTCTTATTTTTGGTTGATCATTTTTGGTCAAGTGACTCATTCTAATTGAAAAGAACTTGCTTTGATCATTTTCTATTAATTTTGTGCAATCAAGTAAATAAAGATTCAAACAAAATCAATTGTGTAAAGCCAACAAGTTTCTCATAATACACTCACATAATTATGTGTTTGGCTTACACTCCCTCACATGGTTGGTTTATGTACAATTTCTTGGTTTTCAAACAAATTCACGATAAATGATTGTACCAAAAATTTGCATTTTATCAAAGTTATGACACTATGACTTATTCACAAAAGATTTCAGATTTTCATGTCGTGTTGCTCATTAATTTACAAAGTTAGTGACTGTGTTTTAAAAAAATGTTTAAGCCAAGTACATGTTATTTACTAAATTAGTTTCAAAATTTTCACTTTTTAAATAAAATATAAAAAAGAAACTGAAGACACAACTTAAAAATTTAAACACACAACTAAAAAAATTAAACACATACTAAAAAACAACATTAAGCAAGAAAACACACTAAAAAATTTAAAAAGTAAACAAAAATAAATTTCTTTCAAAATGTTATACACACTCCCCCAACTTAAGTGATTGACTTGTAATCAAGTCATTTTGAAAACTATTGTTTATTATCTTCTAATCTTTGGCAAAACATTTCGTGTGTCATCTCAATCATCAGGCGTTATGCCAATTATTGACACACAATTCTGCATCTAAAAGCACGAGTCATATCCACATCGCACGATAAACTACGACCAATAGGGGAATGACAGGTGTCATTCATTTCATCCACCCTATGCTTGAGGAAAACTAGAAAATGTAGCAAGCTGTTATTGGCCAAGTCAATTCACACCACCTGATGTAAACCAAGGGGGGCAACCTATGATTTTTGGAGGCCATGTTCTTGCAAAGAATTTATAGCATAGTTTGGTTTATTTTATTTGCATTGATTCAAATAAATGAGATTGCATTCTCATGTAGTCTTAGGTTTATTTTCCTTCAAGTACTTTTAGTATTTAATTCATGTAATATG
>NW_017719560.1:0-247 GCF_001865875.1 Lupinus angustifolius
AGGAAATGACGGGACGTCTTAGAGCACCGTGATGTAAGCAGGGACTGCACTAATTGGACGGTGATTCGCCAACAGTGTCTTGAGGGAGAGTCTGGGTGAGACGAGTCCCCTGTATTCTTGGGGAGGTACCCTGTTGGATCGGACAGTTCTCACAGGCCAAACTAGGCACTCTCTGACAACCCCGGGATTGCATTCGAGATCGATGAGAGGGATGCCCTGAAAGCGTTTGTACGACCTAGGTCCGGGT
>NW_017719561.1:0-232 GCF_001865875.1 Lupinus angustifolius
TGTCGGTTATAGATAATATATGCGTGTGTTATTATTTGGGGTTATGATTCCCACTTATGTGTTATTTAATTATAGTCATGATATCTTGTCGATGAATGGTATATTGTTAAATGGTGAATTATGATATTGATGGTAATATACATAGGTTGATTAGATAATGGTTTATGAGAATAATTGACGAGTTTGGTTATATGACTCATGTGGTTTAGATAATTGTTTATGAGAACAATTG
>NW_017719562.1:0-552 GCF_001865875.1 Lupinus angustifolius
GAGTTGGTGAAACATGCAGTGACCCGCTTTGCAACATCATTTCTATCTTTGGAAAGGCTTTATGAGGAGAAGGCAAATTTGAGAAAGATGTTTGTCTCAGATGAGTGGACAACAAACAAATTGTCCAAAGAAACCAAAGGAAAGGAAGCAACAAAAATTGTGCTCATGCCAAGCTTTAGGAAGAATGTAGCATATACAATGAATGTTATGGGACCTCTTGTGAAAGTGCTTCGGCTCGTGGATAGTGAGAAGAAGGCAGCTATGGGTTATATTTATGAAGCTATGGATAAGGCTAAGGAGGCCATTATAAAGGCATTCAATGAGAAGGAGAATAAATATAAGGATGTCTTTAAGATCATTGATGAAAGATGGAATTGTCAGCTTCATCGCCCATTACATGCGGCTGGTCACATGCTAAATCCGGAATATTATTATGCAAATCATAGTATGGAATTTGACCCTGAAATTATAGGTGGGTTGCATGCTTGCCTTCATAAGTTTGCACTCAATACACAAACAGAATTCATGATGTTGAAAGAGATGCAAGAATAT
>NW_017719563.1:0-6149 GCF_001865875.1 Lupinus angustifolius
TTGGAACGTTGCAGATTCATACCAAGAAAAGGAATAAGCTTGATATCAAAAGAATGCAGGACTTGGTCTATGTTAAATACAATCAAGCATTTAAGCGGAGATATAACATCAAGGATGAAGTTGACCCAATCTCCCTTAACGACATTGATGAATGTAATGAATGGCTTGTTGGGGAGATGGATAGTGATGATGATGAAGGTGGAAATGAGATGGTTTTTGTAGATGATGATGATGACCTACAATGGGATGTTGTTTATAGGGCTTTAGGGATTGGAGAGCCTAGAATGAGTACAAGGCGTCAAAAAATAAAGAACCCTATACTTATACGTTCAAGAGGAAAAGCTAAGAAAGCTAAGGGTGGTTCTTCATCATCTAAAAAAGGTAAAGAGAAAATACTTGAAGAAGTAGTTGGAGAACTAGTTGAAGAACTAGATGAAGAAGTAGATGAAGAGACAAAGTGAAGAAGAAGCTGCAACTTTTGAATGTAATGACTCAGATGAAGAAGAAATTGAAGGATATGTTGCTGAGTTTGCAGCTGTGGAGGATGATGTTGGGGAGGAGGACGATATTTAGAAAATTATATCTTTTGCATTTTGTATTTGTGTTATCCTTTCATTTTTAGTTGTGAATGTTGACAAGACTTATTTGTATTGTTTGTTACTTTTTAGTGATCTTTATGATACATTAATATTTAATGGTTTTTATTAAACTTTATGTTATTGTTTGTGTATTTATTTATTTTTTTCCTATTATGTTATATTTTTTATTTATTTTTTCAACCGCCATGATGACGTCCGCCATTTGCCCGCAACACCGTTCGCAACGCCTTCATGGCTGAATTTTGGCAGCTGCCATGGGCAACACTGCTCATCGGTTAGCCTTCACTGACCTTGCATTCGTCTGAAGGCATAACTTGTAAACCATTGTCAAAACCAATATCATTCTATTTTGAACCCCTTCAAAAGCTTGAACCCATCTAGTCTATCATAAATGAGATTATCAAAATTCTCTCCATCCATGTATCACCTACCCGAAAGAACATACGGGTTTTATCAAGATAGATCTCATTCACCGAAACCTCTTTAACTAAAAGAAAACGATAAACCACGATAACTACCGGAGAGAATGACTAAATTGTTATAGTCATCGGAGAGAGGGACCGAACCACTAGGTACACCGTTAACTATATCTCATTACCATCACCGCCCTAGAAGGAAGAGAAGAAGGAGGATGAAATAAAATAAGGAAGAAAGATAATGAAAACAAGAACGAAGACGATGGCTACCTCTTTTTGTAGAGCCACCGCGATGATAGATGGGAACCACCGTCGAGAATAAGAGCCCGAATATGGAACCACTGTCTGGACGTGAACCACCGTAACGCCACCCTTGCCACTACCGCGCCACCTCCTTGGCTACCATCGTGAACCAAGCTGAGGGAGAGGAGGATTAGGGAAAAAGAGAAGGTTAGGGATTTTGAAATCCATTTGGGGATTTTTTGGGTTCTAAGGACCCGTATGTAACCGCTGTTCCCCTATATTTTTGTTAAGTTTGTGTTTTCTTTATTCATTTTCTTATCATTTGTGTTTTGTTATACTAATATGGTTTGAATATTATGTTTTGTTTTTGTTAGGCTTTATGCTATATACAGCTAAACTCTAATAATCTTAGTTCAATATGTACCCAAATCAAAATAATATTTGTCACCTAATTCCCTAAAGATATTTCATCACTCGGAATTCTATATATAAAAAATAACCCAATATTATATTAGTAAAATAAGTTAAATTATGGAATTTTTATAGTAAGGTTATGATTTGAGTTGTCTCTAACTTCTCCGAAAGGAGAAGAAGGTCTACGACCAATACCATCCATAAACTATTAATTATATATAATTAATTAATAAATTATTGTACCACTAAAATTCTATATGTATGAATGATTAGAAACTACATTACCAAATTAATTATGGAATTTTTATAGCAAAGTTATGGTTCGAGTCGTCTCTAACTTCTCTGAGGATGGGAAGAAGGTCTACGACCAACACCGTCTCTAAGTATTAGATTTCTTATATAAAAGTGATTCATAACGATTGTATCACATAATTTCATGTAGTGTCCCTAACTATTTTATCACCAAATTAATCATGGAATTGTTATAGTAAAGTTATGGTTCAAGTCGTCTGTAACTTCTCTGAGAATGGGAAGAAGGTCTACGACCNATAAACTATTTTATCGGTGAATTATATGTATATAAATAATTAGAAACTATTTTACCAAATAAATTTCATGAGATTGTCATTGTGAGGTCACGGTTCGAGTCGTCTCTAACTCCCCTGAGAATGGAAAGAAGGTCTACGACCAATACCGTCTCTAAAAACTATTAGTCTCATTGAATCGAAACAATTTCACATTTTTGAACAAAATTCAAATTAATCAATTTAATAAACTAATACTTCTAAAACGTATCAATGTTCTCTAAATCACTAACCATTAACCAAAGTAGCTAAACATTTTTTGAACTAGAACTACGTAAGCATTGATCCCTTAATAGGGGTACGTAGAACCAAAGTCAATGTTGTCAGGCTCAATAATAAAAATAAATAATTCTAAATAAATAATTGTTAAGGGTATAAAAGTCAATGTTATTAGCAAGGGTACCGTTTTAATACGGGCAGACGAGATGCTAATACCTTCCCCGATCCGTAATCGACTCCCGAGCTCAGAATCTCTACTTAAAGACCATATTATCCTACTTGTGCTTACTATAGAGTTTTCTACGTTTTAACCGCAAAAAACATAGTAGCGACTCCAAATCAATCGGAAGAGGTAGAATCTGAGTTCGCATCCTCCCATGTCATAGAGGCGGTCTTCCAACCGAAAATCGGGTCGCGACATCGTTGCATCCATAAAAAGGGGCAGCGACAATAATTTTTTACCTGCATTTGATTTATGAAGGGTATGTATAGATTGAGGTAAGACACATACCTCAGCTGACTTGGGACCCGAAACCATACCTAGTGGGACCCTCAAATCATTCGTTCGCAACCAACAAATCTGGGGTCCTCGATCTAGTGTCTCGCGCCTGCATTGCACTTTATGATGCTGACTTGCTATCCAAGTTTTGGTAAAATCCCGGGTTGACTGACCGAATGCCTATCTGGATGTCTGTTTACCAATGTTAGGGTTCTTAATTGGACTTAACCATGTGGGCCTTGGATTTTCCCTCATGGGCCAGGCCAATGCTAGAATTGGGTTCCGGTTTAATGGTAGGATCATCGTGTGTACATGATATTATGCTCAAGTTGCACCTGAGAATGTGCTTTTTGTTTGCTGATTTTATTGTTTCTATTTTTGGCTTGTAATATTTCACTATTTACATGAAAATTGAAGCTCAGACTCATAAGACCTAAATTTTACATACTCCTAGTAAATTGATTTTTCTATTGTGTGTGCTTGTTTATAAATCCAAAAAAACAAGTTGAATGAATTGCGTGCAAAGCGGATGAAACAGCAAGATTCAGAAGCACACCACAGGTTGATAGACGCACCTCGAAGTTCAGGCCCTGGTCTTTTTTCATCAAAGCACAATCCATTTACTTCAAAGATCTTGGTAACTCAAGTGAGAGTGAGTCCCACAATGACGATGAAGGGTCAAATGGATATGGAGGAATCATTGACAACGATGATATCAGGTCAATATCTGGATTCGAGGCTCCTACTTTTGAGGATATAAAAGAAATCACCATTTGCATATCAAAACTTGCAAAATGGTTAATGGAGCCTTTTTTTGAGGAGTTAGTTGTTGGTTGCTTTGTTAGAGTCTGGGCCCATGTACAGGGTCTGCATGGTGAAAGGAGAATACAGATCGACAATATATATTCGAGAATAAAACTACACACAAGTATTTGAATCTTGTCTGGGGAAAGGAGACTTCTGCTGTGAAGTGGCAGATGACCATGGTTAACGACTCTGCTCCACTTGAGGGGGAGTTTAAACAGTGGGTTAAGGAAGTAGAACGAGGTGGTGACCGGATGCCATTCAAAAAAGATGTGTTAGAGAAAAAACGGTTGTAGCTGCAAAGAACAGTGTCAGTGGCACAGTGGTTGATTCAAGCAGCAATGAGATGGGAGCAGCAAAGGCTGGCCAGGTTGCTACTGTTGAGGCCTTGGAAGCTACTACCGGTGCTGGTAAGTTAGTAGACACAAGCGCTCTCTTCGATCAAGGGACAGAGTCATATCTACTACACAACTTTGATCTGCCAATTTCCTTGTCTGCACTCCAAAACTTTGGGGGAGCCCAAGGAGTTCAGGCAGGATTTTTGGCCAATAACCAAAGAATATAAGCAACTATTGGTGTCGGAGTTCCCGAAAATGATGGCAAGAAGCATGCTCTGACATTGTCAATTAGTGATTACAAGAGAAGAAGAGGGCTTCTTTGAAGTTTGTTGCTGCCCTCCAATCATGCCAGTTGAAGTACTAAATTTATTAGGTCGACTCTTTTATTCGGTTAAGTTGTTATGCCCTTAAAATTACTAAGCATCTCTAAAATATTTTACAGTGGTCATGTTTACATTTTCTTTTGCGTTTTCGAATACATGGAAAAACTGATGAATATAAGTTAGCTATGTTTATGTGTACATTGGTTTTATCTGGATGCTTGGAAAAGTGGATAGTACAAAGTTAGGTTGGTACCAAAACATTATTGAAAATAAACTATTTTGTTGCAGAGTCTGTTTTTGTTTCAATGTATTTTGCACTCTGTTAAATTCAACTTGGTACATTTTTCTGTGCTCTTGCTCAAGCATATTTTCTGGCATGTGTATGTTTCTAAGATTACATTACATACTAATAGTAGAACAAGCTAAAGCAATCACCTAGAGTCTCCCTAAAAAATAGGGACAAGAGAAGAGGGAGGGTTATTTATTCAATGATAACTCATCAAAAGTACCTCAATGATTCACATTGGTAATTTATGGGCACAATCATTAGCTTCTTTGTAAGCATGTCTCAGTAGTTACTCTGTACTATGAATGGAAACATTTTGAGGCTCCTTCAGTCTCAATATGCATCAGAATAGATTGGTTAATGCCTTAATCCTTACTTTTATTTGGTCTAATAAATGTGTTAATAAGATCTTAAAATTGGTGCATCTTGGTGGGTTGGGCCCTAAGAACAACCACAATGGTTGTTCTTAAGACTGTTCATAACAGACTAAGAACATTCTTACTTTGTTCTCCATTGCGACATTTTTATTTTATGAATTTTGTTCTTAAAAAAGAACGAGGAGAAAGAACGAAAAATGTAGATGTTTGGTTAAGAATAAGGTAGATTGTAAAACCCGAGTAAGAATAAGAATGATGTTTGTAATTGGGAGAGAAAAATAAGTGTTATTCTTATTTCATCTAGAATTGTAATAAATTATAAAATAACATGTAAGACCCAAATAAGAATGAAAATGTTTTTACCATTGTGGTTACTCTAACTAGTAAATCGCACACGATTGCGTTGGGATAGTGCGTAACGGAGGTCTCCAGCTCCTCAACATGACGAAATGGTGGATAACAATGAGGATAGCAATCATGTCTGTAACGGGTTGAAAAGCAGCGGTTTGCTTCCCCAAATTGCGAGTCAGAAACCGCTCCAAGTTGCTTTCTAGAGGAAAACCCTATTTTTACAAGCGAGAAGTCATTTTTGCCTATATTTTTTAATACATGGCAAGAATTTTTAATAATTTAGCCCTTACTTTCCTTTCTCTTTTATAAAATACGTGAATAACATTCTAGCCTAGCCACAATCCTTACGTTCCCTTCCTTTTATAAAACACCGTCCATTCCCTTCATTTTTTTAAATAGAAGAACAACTCAACCACACTTCGCCTTCCTTGTTATTCTCTTCTTTTTCCATACTTTTGTTTGCTTTTCCTCTAGACACTTTATGCACCTTTACATATGCTTCCTTTCCTTCTCCACTCACTCTCATCTAGGGATGGTAACGAGCACGGGTAGTAGCTAGCCGTTACCCGTTTCAAAATAGAAGAGTAATACCCATATCTGCCCGTATCCGTACGGGTGCTTGTGTTTCGTAGGTATTTCTGGGTACCTGCAGGTACAATGGTGTCGCGCCCCGACTTTCGGCTACGCGACCTCTTA
>NW_017719564.1:0-21826 GCF_001865875.1 Lupinus angustifolius
TTCAAAGTAAGAAGTAAGATATGACACGAGTCGTATCCTCATTATTACATTCTCATGAAAATACTTTTATTTATTAAAAAGGATAAAAACTTTTAGTTTTAAATATATTGTTATTAAATTCGTTGATACTACATTTATATGATTAATAAGTACACATTAACTTAATTTGGGGCAAGATCATTTCATTAATACAACAAATCAAACAACAATCAAAATATAACATATAAAGAAAAGTAAATGAATGTAAAGAATAAAAAATCATTATTATTACTATCATTACTATTATTATTATTATTATTATTATTATATATATTTTATATAACTTATTTACTAAAGTAAAATTTCATGTTTTAATGAACACGTGCAGTAACCTTTTTGTTTTGGAGAATTTAATTGATTATTATAATGTTTGCTCCCAAATGACTTGTTGATTTGTAAATTTGCTTTCAAATTCTAATTTATTGGCTAGAAGCAAAAAAACAAAACTACTCTAATTTACATTACTAATTACAAGTGACTAAATTATAAGATATATATACTACATCAGCAAGCAAACATGTCATACAATTAGGAATAGAGAATATAAAACAAAAGAGTACATGGAATTAAAGAAAGATTTGGACTTAGTGGAATATTAAGGCCCATTAGAGATATTTTAACTTTATCATGGCTGAACCCTAAAAAATGGTTTTGAAAAGGGGATTCTGGTTATAAGTTTTTTTTTTTGGGAAGCTTCTCCCTCCTTGAGCCATCAATCCTTTTTTGCAGATTGAAGAAATGTTTCCGGTAAAAATGACAGAATCCAGGCGGTGGAAACTGGCTGAAAGCACAACACCATTCACGGTGGTGTTACGGTTCACGAACTCGGGATGGTCTGACCGCATCAATGCTGTCTGGCCATGGCGGTGCCGCCATTCAAGGCTTTAGCGGCGAGAACGACGCGCGTCCCTGCCTGGACGCGGTTTGACAGTGGAGGTAGACCTCCGTAGATCCAATAGCAAGGTGAGAGAGATGCCTCCTTGTACCAACTCCTCCTTCTTCTTCTCCGGTTGTCCTACCGGCGTAATTTCCGGTATCGCAGGACACTCTCACGATGGTTACTGAAATACCTTGGGGTCCAGATATCCCTATTTTGGCCGGGTCGAATGGGTTATGAACCCATTACCGGATCTTGTTGGTAGAGGTGTGACCGGAAGCTTAAGAACCAGTAGGGTATTTTCGGCTTGTGCGAATTATAATGGCTTAAAGTTCTCTAAAAAATATATTTTTTAAGCTTATGAACACAGGTTGTTGATGATTCGGTTTGAAGGATTAAGACGGTATTGGTTCTATTAATATATATTTTTATCTGTGCATTAGAGAGAAAGAAAAAAAACAAACAAATGTCCATAAAGTTCTAATGTTATAGCATGTATGTCAATAGCATAATAGTATATAAAGATAAATATATGTTTGGAATCTTGCTGACTATTATATGGAGATGCAAATATTTATGAATGTTATTGGCACATAAATTATGACATTGAGTGAGACTTTTTATGAATGCAACCTGAGAAATTTTTTATAGATGCAGTGAATCCCTAAACAAATTACTATTGCTTATGAACAATGATGTCTTTTAGAGTTTTATTAGATGTGAACAATTGTACTAAAAATGCATGCACAGGTTTTGAATGCTTAACATAAAAGGGGATGAAGATGAATAAGTGAAAGAGACACTAACCTTTTATAAAGCTATGGTGAAATTTTCCTTTTTTCAGTGTACTCTTTCTGATTCACTATACCTTTTATCCTTTCTTTATGCTTTTTCGTTTTCTGGGGTGTTTTTCTCTGTGTTTGTCTTTGTGTCAATGTTCTCTCCTTTACTCTTTTCTCTCTATCTTTTACATATCGTTGGTTTTTTCTGAACACCTTCTTCTTTCTCTTTAAAATCCAAAAAACTAGGAAACCTCTCTTCCTAAAAACTGGGTAACCACCCCCACTTTCACAAAGTGGTTCCACCCCTTTAGGCATTATCCCCCATTCAAAAATTCATTTATTGTTTTAATATAATTTTTTTCATTGTTATTTTCGGATTAAATATTTATATAAATAATTATAATAGAAATCAGTTTGTGAGTATCTATAAAAATAATAATTCTTATTGCAAAAATAAATAAATAAATAAAACAAACCTATAATGTTAATATATGTACATAAATGGTGTGATGAGTTGATAATTAAACTTAAATGCCAAATGTTTTTTTTACAAAATAACTCTAATAAATATATACTAGAGTCTATTTTAAATGTTGAACACTGGACCGGACAAAAGTGAGTATTCACAACATAGTTTTTTATTTGAAAAATAGAGAAACTTTTATGTCTAGAAATGGGAGTTTTTATGAAAACTCACTTCCTTTCTGCACTGAATTGTATCCGATAAAGACCAAAGTATTTATCCTTGCCTACAAATTCCTTTAGTAATACTGATCATTTTCTTGACTACCCAACACATATATTTACCTATGAATAGAACATCACACAAGAAGTTCAAGATGAACCTGTCTTAGAGAATGAGCCAACAAATATATATAGGATACCACAAACCTTAGAAGATCCACAAGGCTTAGAGGTCATCCATCTCACCTACAAGACTATCATTGTCTTGTATCCTTGGCCACATATCCATTAAGTAATTCCAACACTAAGTACCCTATAGTTGATTACTTGTCCTATAAGAGACTTTCATCTAAGCATAAACATTTTATCCTTAGCATTACCTCCCACATCGAACCTTCATCCTTTGTAGAGGCTTTGCAATCCGATTCTTGGGAAAAGTCCATAGACAATAACCTCAAAGATGTTATTGGTATTAAACAATAACCTCCATGATAACAAAATATTTATTGGTTGTGAATGGATTTTCAAGATAAAACATAATCTGATGGGACTATATATAGATATAAGGCTAGGTTGGTTGCAAAAGGGTATAATCAAACTGTTGGACATGATTATTTTAAAACTTTTAGCCATGTTGTGAGAATGACCACTATTAGGATCTTATTAGCCTTAGTAGCCATCAACAAATGGCATATCCATCAAATGGATATAAATATAACTTTCTTACATGGAGCTCTATTGGAAAATATTTACAAGAAACCTCCACCATGTCTGCCTATTCCTAGTCCATCTTTGGATTGTAAATTACAGAAATCTCTTTGTGGATTGAAGTAGGCTAGCAGACAATGGAATGCAAAACTCATTGTTGTCCTCATTCAATATGGGTATTCTCAATCAAAAGTTGATTACTCATTATTCACTAAGTCTATTAATTATACTTTTAATGTAGTGCTTGTATATGTTGATGACCTAATTAATTGTGGTAGGAAATTAATGAAAGAAATCAAACTCCTGAAGTTTCATCTCAATAATGAATTTAGCATCAAGGATCTAGGAGAATGTAGGTACTTCCTGAGCATGGAGGTATCTAGAGCAGAATCAGAAATCAACTTGTGTCAAAGAAAATAAACTATTGCAAGAAATTGGCCTCCTTGTTGCTAAGCCATCTGCTGTACCTATGGACTCTAATGTGAAATTGTTTGGGAAAGGTGGAGAACTACTAAAAGATTCTACCAAATATAGAAGATTCGTTGGAAAGCTAATCTGTCTAACTCACACAAGGCCAAATATAGCCTTTTCAGTTGGTCATCTAAGCCAGTTTTTGGCTAATCCTAGTGATACTCACTACCAGGCATCATTAAGAGTGGTCAGGTATCTTAAAAATGCTCCTAGCCAAGGCCTTTTCTTCTCTTCTCAAAATTTCCCAAAGGTAACACGTTTTAGTGACTTTGATTGGGGATCTTGTGTTGATACAAGAAGATCAATTACTGGATTCTGGTTTTTCATAGGAGACTTCATAATCTCATGGAAAAGTAAAAAACAAAAGACAATATCAAGATCACCTGCATAAGCTAAATATTGTGCCTTATCTCTAGCTGGTTGTGAGGCTAGATTGTCGAGCTTTATCCTTCATGACCTGCAAGTTACCAATTTCACTCCTATCATCATCTATTGCGACAAACAATTTTCTCTCTACATTATAGCAAACCCAGTTTTCCATGAGAGAGCCAAACATATCGAGATTGATTGTCATTCCATTCATGAAAGGGTACAAGAAGGAGATGTTCATCTTATGTCAATTTTTACTAAGAACCAACTTACTGGTTGTCTTACAAAGGCTCTACCTAATGTTCCATTTCATTATCTGATTTTAAAGCTTGGAATGTGTAATATCCACATTCCAACTTGTGGGGGATGATAAAACAACCTACATTCCTGTCCATCACAAAGGGAAAAGAAAGTGCAAAGGAAAAAGAAGAATTCCAAATGTAAAAATAGTCTAGCTATAGCAAGTGTTAGTTAGATTAGTTAATTTTGTTTTTCTATTTGTAGAAACTGTTTGTTTTCTGTTAGCTTTTCTTCACTTCATCTTTAGTATATATTGTAATGCAATATGTATTTCCCAATCAATAAATGTGAAATCAAAAGAGGTATTATTTATAAAAAATTTCTCTTCTTCAAAGTTTATTGTGGTGAGTTCATCTTCTTCATATTTATTTCTTCTTCACATACCTTCTTCATTCTCATTGATGCCATCTTTTAAGAAGGTTTGGTCACAAAATTCAATGTTTTTTAACTTGTAATATATTAATTTTTTGAAGTTATATGTCAAATCCATAACTTGTTAATCACTTTGATTTTTTTAAATGTGAAGTTTATCTTTTGTAAAGTATGATTTGGTTCTCTCATATCTGCAAAAATATAATAATCCTTTTCAAACCAATTCAAGGTAATTATTGTGTTTATAGTACTGAAATAACTTTCCTTTTGATCTATGAAAGGACAATGTTTTTAATGATAGCTGGAAAGTGTTTTAATTTTGATATATCTATATATTTGAAACTTTCATGAAAAAATCCTAAAGATTATGAGATTTGCAATTATCTATAAAAGGAATATACTTATTATAAATGAAGTGATTTTGATTTTTTTGAGTTGTTGGTCTATGTTGAATTGTTTTAGTCTTTGTTTTGAATATATATGTGCACTGTACATATTAACAAAACAAAGAAATATGTGTTTCATTGTTACACATGTAGTTAGGTATGTTATTTTATAAATTATTGACCAATGTTAGTTTAGTTGTTAATTAGTTTTATGTAGAGTAGAGTTCAGTCTTGATTGTTATTGGCATGTTATGAGTTGAGATTTTAAAGTGGAAGGAGATGATGGAGGATATAGTTTTGTTGCTAGACAAGTAGCTAATATAAATCTAGGTGAGGGAGAAAACCATTGTTGTCTTAGAGTTTTTATTGAACTCTCATGGAAATTTGTTTTCCATGTAAGAGTCCTTAATCTTTTTCATGACGATGTATATAGTCTGAGATATTTAATTGTGATAGAAGGTTGCTAAATATTTCTATTGGTATGCCTGTGAGTATTTGTTATAATTTGATAATTGTTTTATGTCTAAATGTTTGTGGTAAGGTTGTAATTTGGGAATATTCTAATTGCAATCTTTATGTTTTTCATTGTGTATTTATATGAAAAATGTTTAAGTTGATTATTGTACTAATATGAGAAATAAAGAAGTTGATTATGTATTGATACGAAAACTATATAACTTGGTTGTTGTATTGATATGGAAAATACATAAGTTTTAAATTAAGGTTTTGCACATTGATATTATATCACTATGTTAGTGTCTTGAGATCGTCCTGAAGACATGGCATAGTAAAAATATGCATTGGGGCTGAGATAACTAACTTAGGTGGTATTTTTGGAAAGATTGGATTTGTTGAAAGCCTATGGCTATCCATACACTTGAAAGTGTAGTGAGATTTGGGGCTTTGCCTAATTATATTTGATCACTAAGTTAACATCTTGAGCTCATCCATTCGACTTGGCATGATAAAACTTATGAAAACCTTGATTAAAAGACTTAATGAGCTAACTTCGGTTAGTGTGCATATATTGCATTCTTGTAGTTGATGTTGGAGAAAATGGAAAGATACGGTGATAGAAATATCATTGTAGATTTGGATAGAGGTGACAATGACGTTGATTTGTCAAGAAGCCTTGAAGGATTGTTTAGGTGAGACAATCCAATGAGGGTTCGGGTTCATTACCCATATGACTAGGATAATCTTACATAAAAACTAAGTGGTCTCTGACATCCCCTTATGCAATTCATATTTGGTAGAGAGGAATCTTAAAAGAGACTAGGCTTACCACATAAGCACCTTAGATAGAGGTACTAGACAACAATTGATATTGTTATTTGTCATTGTTAAGGATATTTGTACTTCTAGCTGATTTCTCACAAGGATCTTAGCTTTCGGGTATTGAATTGCATATTGCATTATATGAATGATATATTAATTGGGGATGTGAATATCCTCTTTTATAAGACACTAACTTCATGCATCATTTGCATATGTTTGACATTGTTTGATTTTATTTGTGTTATAGGGTCTCATACTTTAATGTTATTTCTCTATGTAATTCCATGTTATGGTCGCCGTTAGTTCTTACTCCCTTTCTGTGTCTTTTCTTTTGTCTATATTATATATATGAGTAGGTTTGTTGCAGTTGCACTTCAGATATTCATTGATGAAAGTGTAGACTAGAATAACTTGATTTTTGTGTTAGTTAAGTATATTGTCTATGTTGGGATTATTGACTCTGATTTAGGAATGTCTTTGGTCTTTTGAAATGATTTTTGTATAAGTCGTGTTTTATGAAAGATATTTAAGAATGATTCTTTCTACATAGAAAAATGTCGTTTATATATAATTATGTGATAAGATTAGATTAATAATTTTATAAAGTTATGTAATTCAAAGGGGTGACTATATAGATTATGGTTGAGTTTTGAGGTTGATGGTAATGCCTCGTTTTTTAGGTTGAGATAATATGAAATATTTCCACATTTTGATCTTGATAGTCGAGAGGTTTTAAATCTACTCTAATTTTCTAACATATTGAGTTAACTTTCCAAAACATTTTTTAAATTGTTATCATATTTTCGATAATAAAACATTAAGTTTTTAATTGCAAAAATGGGGTGTTACATGAATTACACATAAAAATCATTATTAATACTTTAACTAAAATTTTAGTGATGTTATATTTACTTATGTAGAGTTAAATTAGTAGTAATTATTTCTAATAATTATTTACTTTTTTAATTATTTATAATTATTAGTATGTACTGTGTACTTTAGTATGATGTAATGACTAAAATTTCGTGAATTTTTAAAGGGTAAAATTGACTAAATATTTTTTAAGTGGCCTTCTGAAATGAGCTTTCAAAAAATACAAATTCTGTTATTTTTTTTAATGGACAATTTTACTAGCTTATTAACTAATTGGAAAACGTTACAAAAACTAGACACTTCTATTGTAGAACAGTGTAATACTGCAATTGGCTAGCTCCTGTTTGTTTATAACCTGTACTATTTAAGTTTTAGTTTGCTCTTGGACTCTTGGTAAAGTATAGAGGAAAGAAACAGTAGGGTGAGAAATTCTCACTAAATTTAGGAGACTAAATTTTGGATTTATGTATATATGGGCTACTCAAAATGATAACAGTTTTCATATAATAACTCTAAGAATTGTGAGACCAATAATTCTGGGTCTTACAACCAATCATAGATGATTATGATTAAATATTAGTTATTAGTCACATGATAGTCATGTGCATGTATATTTTAATTTTGACCATTCAAATAAGATTCAATGGTCCATATTAATTGTTTTCATTTCTCACAATAGCATAGTGTTGTCACGAAAGTCATTTTTTATATATATATATAACATATAAAATATATATCTATACGTGTGTGTCAAGAGTTAAAATAATCCATTACCGATTAAAATGTACAAAACGTTTTTTTATGTCTAATTAGAAATATATGTTCATTGAATTAGAATTATGAACTCAGGTGTTAGTATGTAGCCTGCCCATACTAAAACAGCCTGTGCGCTAATTAACTATTATACCCTTAATTAATTTTATTAACATAAATAATATATTTTTTATTTTTGTGTTTGACAAGATTGATCTTACTCTATGTACCCTATGTTCAATAAAAAAATCAAAACTACATAATTTTTTTATTTAAAATTGATTAATGAATTGACATAAATTAAATATATTCTTTTAATTTATTGATGGAAATTAATACCAGAAAAAACTACATAGATCATGAACTGAATTTTCATTTTGTTAAATAGTAGAGACAATATTAATATGTGCAATCGTCTCTCTTATTGAAGTATAAAATAAGATACATAAATACACTATTTTATGGCATAAAAATGTACCTTTTATCATATTGGTTATATAAAAAACAAAATTATAAAGAAAAGGGGAAACAAAACAAAAAATAAAAAGAAAACAAAAACAAAATGGAAATCAGAAATAGGAAAAGAATAAAATAAAATAGAAACCTTAATTTCTTTACCCTATGATATCTATCCATGTATGGCAATATAACAAATATAATAACCCATGATCAAATTATTTGTTCTAATGATTTTCATTTTGGTATGAAATCAAGGATCAAGAATGTAATTATCATTTAAATATGTTAAATTTTATCAACAAGAATATACCTATGAAAATTTGATCAACCCGTGATCATGAATTTAATTAACATTTATTTTTCTAATAATAATGTAGATGATGAAGAATAAGAAAATTTGAAAAACGTTGATTATGGTAATAATAGAAAAGTGGAGACATCTTTTTTCACCAGAACATGTAATTTTAAAACTTATGAGTTAGAAGTTTTATCGTGAACTAGGAGTCTAAAAGTTTAAAATATGTGGACTTGTTATTTAGAAAAAGTGTTAAGCTAAGACGGTATGTTATGGTGAGATTGTGAGTTGTGGTTTGTGATTTTTTGTTTTAAATGACATTTATGAGACGTGATGATTATTTATTTCTGAAATTGTGATTGAGTTAGTTACAAATGTGTATTTTGAAGAGAAAAAAGGACCAGCCCGCTGGCCTACCAACCCTACTAAATATGGACATTTAAAAACATGACAACCCTATTAATAATGGGTAGTCTGCCGGCTTGTCAACCCTGCTAAATATTTTCTTTAGAACTGATTATTTCAAACTTAATTCTTGGTCATTTAAAAAAAAAAAATTTACATGAACTGATTATTTATGCAAATGATATTTACATAATTCCTCCTATGGTAACGATGGTTCAAAAATTATCAACACACCTATTTCAAACTGTTTCTTTTTATTTTGAAAAAAATTATTTTTCTAAATTTTATAAAATTAGGTTAAACAAAATGAGAATAATTAATATTGATCACTTAATCTTATTTGAATAGTTAAAATAAAAATAAAAATAAACAAGACTTTTTAAGTAATCATTTGATCAATAATTAACTTTTAATTCTAACTATTTATGTATGGTTATAAGACTTGGATTTATTATTTTCACAATTTTTTTATTAAAACTGTTCAAAATTAATTCTCTTCCTATATATATATATTACTGGGTGAGAAAATACAATTTCTTCAATTGAGATAAATAGAAAGATACTAAGTATATTGTAATCACAAAGCCCAATTTCCTTGACATAATAGTCCTTGCACGCTATACTTAATTCTAAATTATCACGAATACAAAGATACATTTTCCATAAATATGGATAGCAATCAAAATCGAACGCATGAGTACCTGCCCAAATCCAACCCGAATTTAATAGGAAAATCTCGATATGGTTGGGTTCGAGTTCAGGTTTTACCCGGGATTAATTTTTGGATTTCGGGTCATGTTTGGTAGAGCAAAAACTCTACCCCGGAGTAATATAATTCAATTGAAAATTGTAACTTCTATCATGTGCCCATTATTTTTAATTTCTAATTTTACTTCACATATTATTGGCTCTTCAAATATAAAAGAAATGAAATGATACAAGAGAAAATAGAAATGCTAGAGAAAAATTAAATAAAAATGATACTATACTTTCCTTAGTACATCTATTATTTTCGGGTTTTTTCTGATTCGGGTATGTACAAACCCGACGGGTTCGGGGATAATATCTCTATTTTTAACACCATTGAGTTCGGTTTCAAGTTTTGATTTTCGGATTTGGGTATATACAAACCCGACCCCTATCTGCCTCGTTGTCATTCCTATCCATAAATGAGCATCATTAAGGATTAAGATCCATGTTTGGTAATTGGAACCACAATAACTGTTTGCATCCTTTTCTTAACCAACCAAAAGAAATTCCTTAAACAGACCAAAATCCAATACAAGTAATTAAGAAAGTGTGTCTCTACATGATATGATGCTGTGAGTTATGAAACTCATTAACCAATATAAGTAAGTAAGAAAATTCAATGAAAAAACTATATATAGAATTTGGAGTAACACACTTCAGAATTAGAACAATTGACTAGGAATAGAATCATTTGAAAAACTAGGAACAAAACTACAATCAATATCATGTTTAGGGACAGAACATATCCTTGCTATCATCTTTTCATGACCACATATGGAACCCAAAACCTCATGCTTCTATAATGCAATGTCAACAAAGATAGGTATGTCAACAACATACACCAACATCAAAATGTTTGGAGTTTATACCAGACTCTAGTTTTCCACCTATCTTGTTTGTAACTTTACCTAATAGTAAGTTAGCAGCTACTATCATATAAGGAAAGAGCCGAGTATGAATAAAGGAATGCTGAATTTCAGTAATGACATGCTCATGAGAAAGGTTCCCTTATACAGTGGAAGAAAAGGCAATCTAAGTTCTTCAACAGGTCAAATGCAATCAAAATGAGTTTATACATTGAACAGAAGTTTTAAAAGGCGCTCAAGCACTAACAAAACACCTTGTATTGTCACCAAACCTATAAACTCTCACCTCAGTTCTCTCCAAATTCTCGACCGAAGCTCCGTTATCCACGAGGACAGCTACCACCTTGTAAGTTTCAGTTAATTTATTGTACCAAAGCCCGAACTCAGCAGAATCAAATGCACGACCGTCCACCTTAACAAACAAGTCGGTAGATCTTTTGGAAAACAACTTAGTAATAGGGTTCCATAAGCGGACCCTGTATTTATGAAATTAGTTTCCACGGAAATTTCTAGGAAAGGCATGAACCAAGCAAATCAAGCCATGCAGGAGACTCCAATACCTGTGTGTTTCATCAATTTTAATCTGTAGTAAAGATTTTCAGCAACGACAATGGTGGGTGATGATGGTTTGTGGTGGACTAAAGAACGAAAGGAGCAGGATATGTCCAATCTCTTGCCATGATTACCAATCAAGGTTATTATGAGGTTGGCATTTTTGGGGGCTCTTTGAAGATGTAGTTTAATAAAATTTGGATCAGAGATGAGAAATTTCCAAGACTTACAAATCACCTGAAACGCAGAAGTAATATCGCAGGAAGCCAAGAAAGGATCTCAAAGATGAGTTCAACAAGGAGCACTCCAGAAAGGGATGTTTCAGCACAATGATTTTTCATTGGCGACAGGTTAACTGTTGGAATCGGATAACAACAAACAAGGTGGTGGTGATGAAATGACTACTATCTAAACCCTATAATTTTGTTGTCCTCCTTTTTTTAAACGTTAATAAAGGGGGATCTTGGGTACTCAAATCTTCTTTTTTTGTAGTTACATATGATATTGTACGATTTTATTTTTTCAATTTATTCCCAATTCTTTATGGTATGGATGAAATGATAGAGTGTTTCAGATGTCATATGTGATAAAAAATGTATCATTCAAGCTTAATACAAAATTTTATCATACAAATATAAGACCTGCAATATTATATGAGATTGAATGTTGGGCAGTAAAATGTCCACTAGAAAATCGACTCCATGTCGCAGAGATGATAATATTGCGTTGGATGAGTTGACTCACTAGATAAGATAGAATTAGAAATGAGTGCAATAAAGAGAACATTAGAGTAGCTCCTATTGTAGAAAAGATATTAGGGTTGAACCTTAGGTGGTTTGGACATAAGTGAAGGAGACCAGTAGAAACCCCCATAAGGAGAGGGGATACCCTTGGTAGTACACAAAAAATCATGTTCATTGACAAAACATAATTTATGATAGAATATTATAGTATTGTTCTATCCAAGTAGCCAAACCCACCTAGGTGGGATAAAAGCTTGGTTATTGTTCTTGTATTTCTAATTCTTTGAATTTTAACCTACATATCTTCATAGATCTATTAATTATTAAAATAAGATAACCAACATTAATAATAAATTAGTGGTGAGTAAGGCTATAAGTGGTTCCAAATTGAACTACAAAACCAAGAAAGTCGAACCAAATCAAACTGATAAAATATAATACAATTCAATTTCATGGTTTCATTCGATTTTATGTGGAACCGATTGCCTACTGTTTGATTCACAATTTCTGAATTTGGCCAAAAATGACCAACTAAAATTAGGAACATCCTTTGATAACCCCTTTGAGTGTTTAAAAGAATTAAATTTTTCAAACACAACCCTTGAGCCTATAAAAGAATTAATTTGTTCAAACACAACCCTTGAGCCTAATATGGAAAAACAAAATGAAATCTCCTATATTTTTTTAAGTAAAAAGAGAGCAATTTTCAAAAACAAGGTTGATGGAAAGAAATTAAGTTGGGGGAGAGATTGGTCGTGTAGCAAATGTTCAAAAGGAACAAAATTCTCAGTCTCTTTACAAATCAAAAAGTAAAGAAAATTAAAGCTCAAAACAAAAAAGAGTAAAAAGAAATTAAGAAAAATCAAGAAAAGTTACACAAAAAAGTAAAGAAAAGAATTAGGAAAGGAAGAGAGAAAAAAAAAGAATGGAGAAACAGTTGAAATGAGACATGAACTTAAAGGAAAATTCATTTTTTTATCCTTTAACTTTGAAAGTATCTTTTGAAAATCTTGAAAAACCAATTTTCTTTGATAACCAATCCTCATTACAACCTAAGAAAGACCTTAGTGATCCTTGAAAAATTATGCAATTAAAGTAAGTGTTAAGATGAAAAATAAAATAAAATTCTTGCAAACCAATTAAGTTATTTTTTAGTGAAACACTTACCTAATTGGTTCTATTCTTGATATGTGTGTGAAAATGCATCTTTTTGATTGATAATATTTTTCATAAATGAAGTGGTAAATGAATTGTTGAAGAAATGTATTCATTCTTAGTTTGAAGCATTATGAGTCAAAATCACACCATCATGAACGCATCTCATGGAACTTTAAAATTATACATAGTTTTGATCTTGTACAAGTTAATTTTTCCAAAGCCAAGTAGTTGTTATTTTACCTTTTTTGAGGAAAAACAAAATTGTAAGTTGGGAGAGTTGATAAGTGCCAGAATGTACTACTTTTCCATCACTTTTTATGGCACCTATCTTGCTTAATCACGTTTAAAATCCAACTTATAACACACTTTTTAGATAAATTTTGTGTGCCTAAATATTATAATTTTTGATCACCCGTTGTCCAAGTTGTCTCTGAATTTTGTAGGAAAAGAATAAAAAAGAATTAATTCGAAGATAACCAAGAATTCATGCCAAATCTCAAGACAAAAGCTCAAAAAGAATTGCTCAAAAACTTGTCTATGGTGTAACACTTCTTCTACTTATGTTAACTCTGATTTTATTATTCAAGTTATGTATTACTACTCTATCATTTCCTTCCATCTACTCTTAATGCTTATTTTAGCTTGATTACCTAAAATATGGTTTATGTTTTAAGCAACTTGTTTTCAAGATTATCAACATCTGGGAATCTAGAATAAGTGGTGACAACCTTATTTCTTTTAGAGGATACTTGATGGGTGATAATGTATTAAGCAAGGTTTGAAAATCATCTTACCTGATCCGAGAGGAATGGTGAGTTAAGAAATGATGTATCGTGGATGGAATCACACCAAAATAACTTATTTATATTAAAATCATGTTAATACTTAAGATTTAAGAAATCATATGTCCAAAACATGATTTCCTCTTGAATGTGTAAATAGTTAGTTACTTTACTTTTTCATGTTTGTTACTTTATAAAATCACAAAAACGTATTTATTTGTTACTTTTTACTTTTAATAATAGATACAAATTATGATTACATTTCTATTAGGCAATTCTATGTGGTTCGACATAACCCTATACTATACTACAATTGAATTTTGATAGAGGTCCAAAAGTAAATATAGTAAAGTGTTAACTTATAAATTTTGTTTATTGAAAAGTTAATAAATTCCTAAAACAATAGTTCAATTCAATTAATGGATTGTAACTTTGTGAATAGGAACAACATACAGAAGTGCAATTCAATCTATAGATTGTAACTTTGTAAAAGAGTGATATAATTTATAGTTAACATCTAACCGCTAATTTTTACATTTCTGTCATTTAAATTCCCCAACTAACTACTAACTCTTTTCTTTTTCGTTATTTACATTCTTTCATTTACTTTTCTACACCTACTAACATTCTAGAAATTTTTTTGTTGCTTTTTTTTCATATAGTTTCTCCCACATCCACCACCAACAACTAGAGGATTGTGATTAAGGTATGATGAACTAAACCATTATGGGAATTTAAAATGGTATTATTATCCAAATCCTCATTGTGATGATCTCATTATTATGCTTAATTGGTAACTAAACTAATATGCCTAAAGATATAAGTAAAACATATATATTACATAAGGACATCGAGTTACACCTCTAGTATGAAACGAAGGAAGGTTGTGTTGTAATAGACTGAAGGAAGAAGGTTTGTGCACCATTATATGGGCTATGCATATATTACATCAAGGAGGGCATAGTTCCTTCTAAGACCCAGTCTAAATATGGTCAACATCTCGACTTATGTAACATATATGCTTTTTTCATCATCCCAGATACATTGCATGTCGATTTAGGAACCAGTTCTTCCCAATTATGGTATCAGAGCTGCGGGGAAGGATGATAATATGAAACTTTTAAATTCCATATTTTCCTAAATTTATATACAATCGTTGTTGTTAGTATTTTCTTTGTTTTCATTCTCCATTGTTATGATTTCCTTTGATTTAAAAAGTTAAAAAAAATGGTTTTCAGAAATTTCTAGTTTTTTATATGGATGCATTAACTACAATAGAACCAAGAATATATCCACTAGACTCTAATGATGTACCAAAAGATTCGTTTATACTAGTAGTAGAATATGTTCTATGTATACTAACACCCTTTATTGTTGGAGGCAGCGGAGATGCAACTTTTAACCAACTAAATTATACAAATATGAACCTACTAAAACAATTGGGATGTCTAATAGAACCCATCCTAATAGAAGAAACAAAGAAATACACCCTAGAAGGATTATATGATAGGATCTCAGGGGAAGCTAATAGGACAAGAAGGTTATAATAGTAGAAAAGAAAGGCTACAAGAAATAGTAAAACCCCTAGAGCAAAAAATATATGAAACCAAAAGAGATATTAGGCATTTAGCTGAAGAAATAAAATTCATCAAAAATAGTATGAAGATGATCTTGGAAGTATTTGGAGAATGAAACATAGTAGAACAAATTATACAAAATCCCCAAATTAATATGATGAAGATTTTAGAAAATGAAATAGGTAGTAGTAGGATGATTACATAGCAAGAGATTAGGTAAAAACAATTAAATGTGGTAACTATAGGTACTAGGATAAAAATAGAACAAATACAAAAGGGTCAAGAAGTCATAAATAATAATTTATGGACTATATATGAACAAATTAAGAAAATAGAAGAAACAAGATTAGAAGAAATAGAGATATGAAAGTTCATAGAGTTAAGACCTTCACATTTAAGTCTAATCGAAGTTTTCATGAAGCAAACACATATACAAGAAAGCTTGAAGATCATATAACAAACAACAAGTTGAAGACTCATAGGTTGCATCTATAGATTTAGGACTTTATTATATCTACTTGTGATTAGAAGTATTAAGATGATTCCCATAGTTTGAGTCTAGGTTAGGTAAACCTTGGTGGAAAGTCTCACAAGAACTAAAATAGATTAAGATTAAAATTGAGACATAACATCTAGATATCTTATGATAAATAGGCTCATGCATACACATAAATAGTTTCATGCATTAAAGGTAATATATTTTGAAAAGTTATGTAAAATATATGCATATCATATAGGTAGTTTACCATACATTCCTTACATCAAAGAAAAACAATTTTAATTTAGTATAATCGATTAAGTAGTTAGTGTAATCGATATCTAGAATTTAGTTACTAACTGGTCTGATGTTGTTAGCACGTTAATCAATTAAGACACCATATAATCGATTAAGACGTAACTGAAAACTGATTTTTAACAGCCCTTTAATCGATTAAATGGAAAGATAATCGATTATTATCAATATTAGTAGGATTAGTATAAATTTTGTAAATCTTGCCAATGGGGAATTACTTGTATATTTCATAAATGGTTAGAAAGCATACATTTTCATAGATTGCATTGCAGTGAGAAAGTGCATTTAGAAAACCTAGGGAGTGAAAGCATCCTTATTTAGGCTTAGAGATTAATATCATTGCATATAGTCTCTACTTTTCTATGCATCAAATTCTTGCATCTAGTTCTTGATTTCTTTGAGAAATTTGTGAGGAAAATCTTTTTCTGAAAAGAGAGTAAATCATTTTTAGAAAACCTAATACATTAATTTCATTTAGAATTAGGTTCTTGTGGATTTTATGCTTTATTTTTTAGATTGAGTTTTCAATTGTTGAATCTGAGTATTAAGTACTCAAGTCAACTCAATACATTTTGTTTAAACAAGGAAGTTGATTTCTTTGTGAATAGTTTCACTACGAGAGAGATCTTTGTAATCTTCATAGAGGCTAAGAGGTCTTAGTTCGAGCAATACCAAGGCCAGAGCCAATCGCGAAATGATAGGAGATCCTAGTAGGCGATTTAGTTAGGTCAAACCTAGGTTGTCAAGCTCATAGGGGCTAAGTAAGGATCGACTTAGTTTTTTTTTCTTCTGATTTTGTAATTGGAAGTGTGTTTGTAAAACTTACAATTGCAATAGGTGAAGAAAAATCTCCCGAGATCAGAAGGGGAGGCCTGGATATAGTTTGCAGTGGACCGCAAACGAACTAGGATAAACTTCCTTATGCACCTCTTTCTAATCCCTAATCTCTTTACTTTCCATCTTTTCTTTGTTGATTAATTTTGTTAATATGAGTTGCATGCTATAATTTGTTTACTGTCTTTCTATAATCTCATTAATCATTTAACTGTATAAAAATTTGGTAATTAGTAACTTGCTTTGCAAGAAACCAAAGAATAAAGTTGTGTGACTGCCAGGATAATCGATTATGCACAAGGATAATCGATTATATCTGAACATTGTTTAATCGATTAAGTCCAAACATAATCAATTAATTGCAGTCTGTTTTAATTTTGCACAAATATAGGAAAAGCGGAACAAGTGATCTGTGACACCTGTTCAACCCCTCATCCTATGTGTATTCTGACCTGCTGATGCCCAACAGGATATACATACAAGAAAGAGAACACATAGAGAAACAAATAACAATGTAACAAGATATAGAATAAGAAATAGAAGAGTTAGACAATAAGTCGGGAAGTATATTAGGAGAGCAAGTAAGCATATTAGTAATAGAGGATGACGAGGTTTTAAGAAAATTATTAGTTCAAGGGAAAAAGAAAAAAGGAAATTACAAATAAACATGATGAGTGGTATAGAAGAATTAGACGAAGATAATATAGATGAAATAGAAAGGATGATGCAAGAAGATGAGTTAGAAAACTTAGAAGAAATGATGAAAGATATGACATATATACAGATGCACCATACTAATCCAGAGAGAACGTCCACTAGTAGACCAGAAATAAAAAGAGAGGACGAAATGGAAAAAGGAGAATTAAGACATAAAGATCCGATGAGAGATGAACCAAGGTAATATGAAGATAGATTCCATGTAGTATATACAAAACCAAATAGAATAAAATTTACACCAACCCCCTTAGAGCTAGTGGAATCAAGGCAAATACAAAATTCAGGGATATGGCTAGATTTGGATTATGGACTAGATAATGACAAAAGGATAGAAGAATGGACAAAGTCCCAATTAATAGCCCTCATGGGAAGAAATCTAGATGCAACAACAACTAGTATGGTATTAGAAGCAACAATTTAGGAATAGTACAAGAATGGTGGAAAAGTAAGACACACGAATGGAGGAATAAAAGAAAAACTATCCAGAACACTTGTAACAATAGGTGAAATGTAAATGCAACATTAATAAGACAATATAAGACCGTATTAGTTAATGAGTTTGTACGGAAAAATTTATCGATTAATGAAGCAACTAAAAAACTGGAGTTATAAGAAATATGCATGAGATAGAATTATGCTCTTTAGACCCACAATATTTAAACACATATATATGTGAATTTAAGAAATATTATTACGAAGCAAGGATACAAGAGTACATCGATCAGAGGTACTATTTGGAATTATTTTATAGAAGATTACCAAACTTAATTTTAGAAATCATACTAGACGAATATGAAAGAGCTTACCATAATAATAAAGAGTTAGCACCTACGATTGATACTATGGGATGAAGAGAGGATCTCTTGAGAGAATATTTATCTACAAAATTTACAAAAGCTTGGAGAAATATTAAATATTATAAGACAATTAAATTAGTGTTAAAATGTGGAAATATTGAGACGCCTCATAGATGGGACTGCAACTTAATAAACAAGAAAAGAGTATGCAATAATAAATATAGGTTTAAAAAAATATCCAAATAGAAAGTTTATTAAGAAATTCAGAAAGACAATATAATAGGAGACCAACAAAGTCTAGATATTATAATTATGGAGAACTAGGACACATATCACTAAGGTTCCCTAGGAAAATAAATTAAAAAACTAAAAAACATATACAAAAATAGCTTACGAATATGAGCTAGAACCATTGAAATATAATAACATAGGGAGTGAAATAAATGACTAAGATATAGAGATATATAAGCTAGAAATGTTATTGTCGAATGAAGATGAAATAGATGAAGGGTATGTGTCAAAAGAAGAAGAAATGCAAATTAATATGATTCATGGAGAAATAATAGAAGTACAAATACATGAGGAATCAAAATTTGAAGAATATGAAAAATATAGAGATGCATGTAAAGGAATAGAAGAAACTAGGATAACTTTTTGATAACAAACAATTTAATAAAATTAGTAAAGCAGACTTGGACTTAATATCCAAAGACCTAAAGCAAGTAAGTATTATAAAAAAGTAGGAAAGTTAATGAAGTATAAACAAGAAGAGAAATATAAATGTGTAGTAATACAGAAAAAACACCAAATAGAGTCAACACTAATTGAGGGGACATTGAGGATTCTATTAATAAACAAAGCACTAATAGAAGCTGCAATTCAGAAAATACCTTTTAAGGATGAAGTGTTGGAGATATATATCCAAGGAGTTCAATTATTAATAAAAGCATTCTTCCATGAATGAATAGATACACCCGTAGAATTACTAATATCAAATGAGAGAATTATAAATAATGTTAAAAATAGTACTTTAGGAATCTTAAATGAAAATTTAATATACCAAAAAACTAAAATTTATGGTAAATAGTAAATTTGTATATCTAGGACAGAAGGGAATATGGACCAGACACTAATAATATACCACAAAATGGGAGGAATAAGGATGCCACCTAATAGTAGGGTTATAAGTATACATGCAATGATTGGATTGGTATTTACAAACGAACATAATATATATAACAAGACATCAGGGCAGATAACCATAGACAAGAATTTTATGCTAGTACTATACCATTAGCTCCTACAAATATTTTCATACCTAGGCAAATAGAATTAGAATTAGACAATACTAAATCCTATTTTGATATAGAGTTACAAATGTTTCAGTGTACAGATAGGATAGGACAAATATCATTAAAAATAAACACCCCAAATGTAAATATTTTCATAACCCAACCAAGAAGAAGTGTGGATAGTTATAGAAATGAACCAAGACTAATAAAAACATCCAGCCACAGGAGAAGTGTAGAATTAGAAAGGTGTAGGCTAGCTGAACTACCAATAATAACAAACTTAGCTCAATTATACTTAAAGCCTATAACACTAGAAATAGATTTGACTGACGAGGAATAAAATCATATCTTAATAGAGGTTATGAAGGATGCAGTATGGACAAAAGTAATATCTATAGTAAAACCAAAACATATAAAGATTATTATCTAGTTAGAGCTAATAGACAACAATTTAGAGATAGAAGAGGAAGGAACAAAGCCTTTAACAGTAATGAGATTTAACAAAATAGGTATTCTCACAATAAGAATGTGGGTAGATAATGACATGGACAATTATAAACTCAAACTGATACTATGATCAGACTTTTTGATAAATACAAAATCATATAAGATTCAACAGAAAAGGATTTTACTGAATATATATGCCCAAACAATAATTCTAGAAAAATATAAACAAGATATCTAATGATTTTATATTATACATTGGTTAAATTTAATTATGAAAGTAGCACGCATTAGTAGATACTAGAGAAAATATAACAACAAAATGCAATGTTTTACCACCAGAATTATGAGAAAAGCTAAAAAATCCATTAAGGATGAGTACAGCGGAACAAGAAATACATATTATAGAATTAGGAGCTACAAATATACCTATTCAGACAGGACAATATGAGTTAAAGATCAATATGTTATACCAATTTAATGAAAACACATGTGACATATTATTAGGATTAGATTTCTTGCAAAATTATATGCCATTAGAAGTAAATACTAAAGTATTAACGTTAACCACACCATGTAAACAAAGGGCTTTTTGGCATAAGAATAACTAGGCCTTATAGGAGAAAGGATGAGAAATTCCAAAAGAAATATAGTACAAAAGAAGTTCAATTTGTACAAAACAATAACCCTTTAGAGATAAAACAGTACCTAGCAACTATATCTACAATGGGAACCCAAAAGACAATAGAATAGAGATTAGAAGACAACTATAGTGAAAATCTTAATCTGGAGATTTCTACTATGCAGAATAAAAATTCCACTATGTATAATAGAAATATCCACGGAGCTACAAGAGTGTTGAAAGGTTTTTATTGGGGGAAGAGTTGACTTTCCCCTCTCAACAAATCGTCCTGGCAGTAATGCCAATTTGTTGAAAGCGTAAATTCCCTCAATTCGGTGTGTTTTCTTTTTATTTGATTAAGTAAGTGAACTTAGTTTTATTCTTTGTTCGCCATCTCGACTTTGTTGAAATAAATTCCAACGTCGGTATAATGGTTTCAAGAATATTCCAGTTACAACTTACTTTTAATAATCATGTGAATAAGTTGATTAAGTAAGTGAACTCAGTTATTCCTTCTTTGCTCCATCTCGGCTTTGTTAGAATAAATTCCAACACCGGTACAATGCTATCGAAACAATCCCCTATTACATAATTATTAAATATCTTTGAATACCATCTCGGTATTGTGGAATAAATTCCAACACCGGTTTAATGGTATTCTAATGTACAAAAGTGATGAATAGTTAGTTGTTAGAAACAAATAAATAAATAAAGAACAAAAGAATAATAAATTTAAGTGACCTTTATTTATTTACTCCCTTTCAGGTTGCTTTTATTCACAAACCAAACTTCTTCCTTAAGGAAGGTTGGTATTAAAGAATAAATAAATGGTGGAATGTAAATAACAA
>NW_017719565.1:0-31220 GCF_001865875.1 Lupinus angustifolius
TTTGAACTACTTAGACAAGTTCTTATGTTTTACTTTGATTAACTCCAAACACCAAGTTCTAAAATCCTCCTTTTAGTGTATGTCCTAAAATGGTAGAATGATAGTCACTTATATTTATTACTAAACAATATTACGTCCACAAGAGACTAGGTTGTCACATCCTAATCTTGGCTACTCTAATATTGAAGTACTAATGAATATAGGATCTTAAAAAAAGTATGCTTAACTTGCCAAATAAACTAAGTAGTACAACTACTTCTTAGTTTATTTGTTAAGTGTTTGAGACAAGTAATTTTTATAACTTGAAATCAGTTTTTAGGTGATCAATCTAAAAAGAGCATTAAGAATATCCCAAACTAATAAAATTAACTAAAGCACCATCTTGAATAATTAAAATTCAAACTTTAGAATAAAAGAAGTAGTAGAAATACATAACCATATTCAAAAGAAATTGTTAGGAGCATGAGCCATCCATCCAAGGATTGGATGCTTTGAGTTCCAAATGAGATTACAAAATTGATTTTTGCATCTCTTTTGCCTTCTCCTTTTCTCCTCTTGAATTATAAACTAAAATTACAAAACTTACTTAAATAAAACTCCTATGAAATATGAACAAGAAGAGAGAACTTCAGGGAAGAATTACTAGGCAGAATGGTGAATGATATGTGTGATATATGATCCTTGATTCGAATGAAATGTGCCTCTATTTATAGAAGTTTCCCTGGAGCCGCTGAGTTGCTTGTTAGCACCGCTCAGCAGCTGACCAAACCCTTCAGCATGGGTTTGGTCACTTGATCAAGAATCTTTGTCACCTGCTTAAGTTTGACTCACCAAAGCTAGTTGTGAGTTATGGGACCAGCTATGGTGAGCTACTCTGAAAAGCCTATGGTGGGCTACTTTAAGTAATGTCATTGGTGACTTCATCGTTTACTTAATGGCTAAGTCAAGTCTGGGTGCATACCGCTTAGCACACCTGTAGCACCGCTAAGCTGCTTGTTCAACAGCTTTGACCATGCTGACTGGGACGTGGCCTGGTGCTTGCTGACTTAGGCAAGAGTCTGGTTCACCGCTTAGCTGCTTGGTTGCACGACTGAGCTACTTTTTGAGTAGGTTAGGCGTGTGTCAGGCTTGTGTCTGGTTGTGCCAAGCTTGAGTTCTGACTGTGTCAGGATTAGTCTAGTGTTAGGTTAAGCGTCCAAACAGGTCCGCTCAGCTGCTTGCTTGAGCAACTTGGTCCAGGTTAGGCTGGTGTCCAGGTCAGCTTAGCGTGGCTTGGTCCACGCTCAAGTGCCTACTTGAACCCCTTGATTTTGACTTCTTTTTATCTTTTACCATGAGTCTTTTTTCTATTTTCTTCTTCTTTCTAAGTCCTACAAAACACATAAAAAAGAAATACAAACACAAATATACAACATTGTGATATTTTATACAAAAAAGTATTGTTTTAAGTTGGTTTTTCTCAATTATGCTTAAGATAAGTGCCATAAAAATGTATAAAATTTAGACATGTTTGACACTTATCAAAGAGGAACAACAAATCTCTCTTTGTCCCTCAGCGACCAACTAGATAGAAGACTTGGTAATATGGAAATGAGTCTACAATTAGTCCATGCTCAGTTAACTAGAACTATTGAAAAACTAACGGCCTCATTTAATGAGAGTATTCAAAACACTACACTATCTCTATCAGATATCATATCACAACTGTCAGGCCAAAACAAAACAATCAAAGAAGTAGCTACCCAGACTAATTTTAAGGAGTGTATATCACCATAACAATTATTAACTCCCAGCCAAATAATGCCATTAGCAGAAATAGTAAAAACCCAACAAAAAGAAAAGGAAATAATATTCATCTCAAGTAGTTATAGTAATTTTAGACCCCCGACCAAAACTCAAAAAGGACTAGCCCGTACCACTTTTAACACCAAGGAACAGTACGACTATCTAAGACTATTATTAAGAAAATTAAATTGTCTTAGACTTCCAACACCAACTATTAAATATATCTCCCACTATGCATTTAACAAAGCAATTATTTATCCTAGAACAAGTCTGAAATTAGTAAAAACATTACTCGATTATGGATTAATCCAAACTATTTATCCCTTAAATAATATGTATGAATTATAACTATTGCCAAAGTCAGTCCAAGAATGGAGCAACAAATCATTATTTCAATATTGTAACTCATAATAAAGTATATGTCAGATGTTATTCTACTATAGCAGCAGTAACCCCAGATAAATTTTACCCTCATTAAATCTAATTAGATTTGGGACTACAGTTGCCTCGTTCGAATATGATCTAGAAACAAAGTTATTTATTGAAGACATGAGGATTTTGATTACAAGCTTCATACCATCAGATCCCACGAATTAGAAATAATATTCAAGGAAATACTGAGAACTTTGGAAGACAACAAAGAAGAGCAATGAGTCTATTTTAAAGGACCAACTATGTGTATATACTCAATAGGAAGAAGATCCAAAGGACCCCATAATTTAGCTAGTACAATAAAATTCGAACAAATATGATGGATTTACCATCAAGGACAAAAATGTTAGCATGCCAAATATGTGAAAAAAGAGAAAACACTATTGACAATGAAGAACCATCAACTAATATTAACATTCTCGGGTAAAGCATCTTTTGACAGGAATAATTATGAAACATGACCAAGAACTATGACTAGGAGTCTGTAAAGGCACATGACGGCCTGAAAAAGTGAACAGTATACTCTAAAAAGTAAAATAATAGTTAGAAAGATTCCCACTATGAATAGAAGACAAGATGTGACACCACCTGGGGTTTCCATCCACTATATAAACATACACTACACTCTTTGTAACACACATCTATCATAATTAAAGAAATCTTTCCTAGTAATACTGAGTGCTTTATCTGCTTTCTTGCTATTTTCTTAAGTGTTCCATTTAGTTTTCTTTCTTGTATACAAGCAAAGAATATGTAGAGTGTTTCATATAGCTTCTCCCACATCCACTTCCCACAACTAGAGGATTGCGATTAAGGTATGAGGAACTAAACCATTATGGGAATTTAAAAGCATATATTATCTAAATCATCATTGCGATGATCTCATTATTGTGTTTAACTGGTAACTAAACTTATATGCCCAAATATATAAGTAAAACATATATATTACATAAGGACGTCGAGTTACACCTCTAGTAGGAAACGAAGGAAGGTTGTGTTGTAATAGACTGAAGGAAGAAGGTATATGCATCATTTTATGGGCTATGCACTAAAACAATACCTCTGCATGGAAGAGGGCATAGTTCATTCTAAGACCCGGTCTATAGATGGTCGACACTTTGACTTATGTAAGTTATGTGATTTATTCAAGATCCTAAAAACATTTTATGTTGGTTTAGGAACCAGTTCTTCTCAATTATGGTATCAGAAAGTGTCAATTAGGTATGACTAAATGTTGGAGTCAATAAAATTAATTTTAAATTTGACATCTCTTACAAGAAATTTGACATGCGTTAGAGAAATTGTAGGTGTTAGAGATTATGGCATGAAAAATACTTATGTGAAGACATATATGTGGAGACAACTAATAAAATTTTGCCAATACATTAAAAATTTAATTCTAATTAAAATTTAATCGTAAATAATAATATGTGTCGACTCTTAGCAAGTTATTCTGTTATGACATATGTGTAAAGTGATGAGTCCATTATAATGGATTATCTCTAACTCGTCTCCCTTATTATATTATCCAAAAAAACAGACTCGTCTCCCTTATAATATTCTGTTATGACATATGTGTAAAGTGATGAGTCCATTATATTGTTTATATAGTATTGCATGGTTTGATACATAATCATTTAAAACTAATATTTATTGTTTATTTGAAATTTACTTTGATATCAGTTTTAATTCAAAAATTATAGACATGTATTATTCGGAATTAATTTTATACCAATTTTAATTTATTAACCTATAATCAATGATGAAAATTTGTCTTGTGATATTAACCTATCATAGACCAATAATTTATCATAGAAGGTTAGTTTAGTTAGTAACTAAATTATTTATATTCAACAACTTTGTTATTTGTTATGAAGTATAGGTTCAACACTGATACAAGTCGTAACACTAATGCTAAAATTATAACACGCATAATGTCCAAATTATATAATATGATCATGTTACACTATTTATATTGTTATCGGAGGAGGTTAGTTTAGTTACAAATCATAATGTACATTAGATTTGTCATTTTTTGTTTCAATGTGAGTTATCTCTATCTAGCTCAATTTAATCTTATCAAATAAATATTTGTATAATATTTAGTTACAAATCATAATGTACATTAGATTTGCCATGTAGTCTTCTACTCTATATCCATAAGCTTATATATGTAGATAGTTTAATAAATTAAAATCGTTTGGTAAAATTAATTTCAAAATAAGATAAAGTTTATTAAATGACTAAAAAAGATATACAATATTTTTATTAGAGAAAAGTGTATCGAATTTCCATAAACGTTATGCATTATATAAGTAGGTACCATTAATTATTTTTTATTTCTAATTACTAATTAAATTTTATTTGTTAGTGAAATTAATCATTACATAAAAGTAATATTAAATTACTAATAAGTCAATAAGAAAAAAATTGTTATCAGACTCACAATAATAACAATAATTCCACCACTACAACAATACATAAGATGGAATTGGTTGAGAAATATGTAAGTGAAATTTAGAGTTAAAAATGAACATTAAAGTACAAATTGTATATAAAAATGAAGAGTTAAAAATGAACATTGAAGTACAAACTGTAATAATTCATAGTAATTACTTACAAAACCAATTCAGTTTAAGGGTTTTGTAAACTTTTCCATTTTTATTATTATTTATTTAACTATGAATTGTGATCCACTTACTCCAAAAATAAGTATTTTTAAATTTACCTTTCATTCTTGCAATCAATTTTATGGATATCTAATGGTTTAGATATACTCACTAATTCAAATCATTAGATTTCTTTAGAATTAATGGTTAGGATGGGGAGTAAGTTTAAAAACATAGTAAGTGAATTCCTCCCCTTTAACTATTTATAAATTGACTTATAAATACTAATTGAAGTTTATATATAAATCACTATTAGTACTTTAATTAAAATTTTAGTGATGTCATATTTTTTTTATGAAGCTTTAAATCAACAGTAATTATTTCTGATAATTATTTACTTGTTTAATAAAATAATTATTAGTATGTATTTTAGTATAATGTAATTTGTAACACCGTTATTTTCTGTGCACATTTTATTAAATACTTAATTGACAAATGATTAATTTTAGAAATTAATCAGTATAGATTTAGGAGAAATATCAGCTGAGTTTTAGTCTTGTATTGTGATTTCCTAATTTATGGTAAAGTTTCATAATTTTCTGAGACTGAAAGTCTTCAGGCCTCTTCCGAGCCCAAATTCACCCTAAATTCGACCGAAAAGGTGATTTTTGAGTTCCGTAACTCGGAATCAAATTAAGATTTCGCCATTGGCTTCAAAATATTATTTTGAGTCCAAATAGACACCAGTTTGGTTCATAACTCATTTCTAGATATTTTTCACTCTGAAATTCAAGTTTTGACGTTCTAAACGTAACCCTGAATCGGGAGGTTGTTAATCTCCGGCCGAGTTTTAGCCGACCAGACTCGGGCGTGATTTTAATAACATTGTTTCCTTGCATTAGAAACATCACTATCCATCAGTCAAGCTTGCTTGTGGAAGAAGTAAAAGTACAACTTTTTTTCACAGTCCCTAAAATCACTCATAAACCCTTACATCACCAAGATTTTGGAAATCGGTCTTGACTTTTTCCCCCCAAAAATCTGATTTCATCTCTATAAAAAGGCAACCCTTGGCCTTAACGGAGAACATTTGCTCTCCTCACTTATATCTTAGGCATTTCAAAGAGATTTCAAGGTATCTCTTATTGTTTTCTCATTCTCTTCCACATACATTAGTAGATAGTTATCATTTTAGTTATGTTGTTGATGGGCTATTTTATTTTAATGTTTGGATCCAAGTATTTTGTTAGTGTTAAACCATGTAAAGCATGAATTTTCACTTGTTTTTTGCTGGAAAAACCATCGCCTTGAATGTGTTTAAAGGTGATGATTTGTACATCAAAGGAATATTTAAAGAGTTTTTAAACCATGTAAAGTTTGGACTTTTTCACTGGTTTTTGGCTTGAAAACCATAAACTTGGACAAGTTTAGAATAGTATATTTCAGTTTTAATGCTAGAAGATTTAATGTTGGTATTTGAATGTGTTTTAAAGGTGATGATTTGGATATCAAAGGAATCCTTAATATGTTTAATGATAAGTTCAAAAATCAAAATTTTCCTTGCCATTAGGTCTAAAAATCGTGGCCTATATGTGTTTAGGAAAAATTTAATTTCTATCTTTTAAATCCAAAATTTGTATGAGTTGAGTGTTTTTGAAAGTGAAAAGTAGTGTTGTTAGTAATGCATAATGAAAGTGTTATCAACACTAAAGAACCATATTAAGAAAAAGGGTGAATTTTTGTGAAAAAGTGTTGTTTTAACGGATTATGTGTTAAGGGTTTGATTAGTAAATGATATCCTTTTTCTTCCATGTTCAAGTAATGATTTGGGATAAAAGATGACATATAAAAGTCTTGATTTTATAAATTTGAAGTGTTCTGAAGTCTTGGATAGTAAACTAATTAAAGTGGGAAGACTGTTATAATAAGCTTACTTTAAAGTGGTAAGTTTAACTTAAGAAATCTTGATTTAGAAGGCTAGTTTTTAATACGTTGTTCTTGGTTATGTGATCAACACTAGTAACCCTGCTGGTTACGAATGAAAATATGTTGAGATGACCATATTGAATCCACTTGATTTAGCTTACTTTAAAGTGGTAAGTTTAACTTAAGAGATCTTGATTTAAAGTTTTGATTTTGGTTAGGATACTTATCTTAATGTGGTGAATATGGCTTAAAAAGTCTTCATGAAAGTATTAACTTGTGTTAAAGTTAAAAGTACAATCTTTGTTAAAGTCTTAGTTTAAAAAGAAGTGTTTCTTAAACATGACCTTCAATTATAAAGGATGGTTCAAGAATATGTGATCTTGAATCGGATGCATGAAAGTGATTGAGTTCATGATAGGTTAAAAGGTGTCTTTACCTTAGGGTTATCATGAAAAAATTTATTTCGCAAACCCACTAATTTGTTCTTGTGTTTACTTCTGAAGCTTCTGAAGGTGGACAACCTACTCGTTCACACTTAAAGGGAATCACTCATTCGACAACCTAAGGTGAGGGAGAATACATCGTGACATAGTGGTGACAAAATATGACATATGGACCTCCTAAACTACCTCAATTGTATGTTTGTTTGGATTAAGTACATCTGGTTTCTTAAGCCATATTGTTTAAGTTAGGTCTTTGTGTGGAGTAATGTTGTCGTTATCCATGGATGAACATTACTCGAATAGCTGTAACTATGATAATCGATTAACGCTTGGGTATAATCGATTATCAAAGCCCTCGCTTGAGCGCTAGGCTCTCGCTTGAGCGCTAGGCTCTCGCTTGGGTGAGAAACCTCCAACGAGTTGGGAGTGATTTTGTCGCTTGAGCGACAACTCTTGCTTGGGCGAGAGGTCCCAGTAATTTTTGACTTGTTTTCGTTGCTTGAACGCCATTCTCTCACTCGGGCGAGAGGTCCTAGTAAATTCATCTTGTAACTGAGATAATTGATTAACGTATAGGTATAATCGATTATCAGAGCCCTCGCTTGAGCGGCAGCTCTCGCTTGGGCGAAGAGGTCCTAGTAGTTTTACCTTATAACTATGATAATCGATTAATGTGTAGGCATATTCGATTATTAGAGCCCTCGCTTGGGCGATAGGTCTCTAGGATGGTTGGTTAAATTTTTATCATTTGAGTGCCAGCTCTCACTTCGGAGAGAGTCCAATGATAACCTTTCTACCAAGGTTTCATTTTCTTCTCAAACCAACTCTTCTTACATAAAACCTATAAACACTCTTCGTGGGGGATAATGTACTCCAAATATGTGAACTTACTAAAAAGGAACAATCACATTACACTCTTGAGAGTTTGTATAAGAAGTTCTTCATAATCAAAGTAATGAGTGCTAAAAGTTACAATTTTAAGGGAGACGCCTGAATTGTTATATTTTCCCACGCAACAAGATCGTCTAAACCATAAGAGGCTTGGCCATTGGGCCGGCCAGGGTGATACATCGATGGTTCGTAGTGGAGATGAGGTTTTCCTCTGTTGATCATAAGATTAGGTCCCACTAGAAGCATTCCCGATGGGAGATGTCTTATGATGGACTGATCGATATAAAAGAATGATAAAAAGATTTAATCTGCTAACCTCGGTTAGTGTGTATACTCATTGTGAATAATGAAGTAGTGGAAAGGAAAATTACGGGAGACAAACGAGCCCCAATATGTTGAAAGGATCGTGATGGCGGTGATGCGTCAACAAAGCCTTGAGGGAGAGTCTAGGTGAGACAAGTCCCATGTATTCCTAGATGAGGTATTCTGTTAGATCGGACAACTCTCACAATACAAACTAGATGATCTCTGACAATCCCTCATTGCAATCATGATCAATGAGAGGGATGCCCAAAAAGTGTTTGATACGACATTGTCGTGAAATGGACAATTCCTTTGGAACAGATCGATCATATATCCTTGCAAGGAATAAGTTGGTGCATTCAAATCGGCTTGTTATGGGATATGTACTCTCGGTTATTTCCGAATAGTTTATTGGGAGGATATTGGTATATGTATGGATGAAATAAACATAACATTCATACATTAAACTTGTGGATTTTGATCCTCATAGTCTGTGTTACAACATCATTCATCATTTACATTTATGTACGTGATAATATAGAATGTATATTATGTGTGTTATGTCTGAATGTGATATTTTGTATAATTCCATGTCGTCGATGAAAAAAGTTCATTAGATGTCTTACTTCATTTCTTTCTGCTTGTTTTCGGTACACGTTCTCGTCCAGATAGACTATTCAGTATGGATTTGGAGCTACCGATTCTCGATGTCCTAGGAGGGGGCATGGAGGATTGACGAAATTCGCTACACCTACACTAGACCTTATGCCTTGGAACTGGAGATGGTGTGTGACGGCACCACGATACGCTTTCCATCCCATCACACAGACTTAGAGGCTTCCGTCACTCTGCCAGATCTGAAGCTGGTACCTACTGTATCATCTACCTAGCCTGTGACTCCATGCGGACCAGCTGTTGTCGAGCCATCGACGAGGTGAAGGAGTTGGAACGATGTGATTCGTTCCCCACCGTCCAAGAGAGGTACTCAGCGGACCATGCTAGAACCGTAGGCAGAGGCGAGAACAAGGATTAGGTCGCTTGGTTCGACCTATGACACTATGGAGGAGATAGAAGTTGAGATGGAGGATTGTGTGGAGTTGATCTGAAGAGAGGACTCCATCGAAGTGGTAGACCTCTCCTCTGACTCTGAGATGGAGGAGGATCCGAGTGAGGGTTCTAGTGCCCTCGTTGACACTAGAGCTAGCCGTTAGGAGTCATTTCCTTTTCCGTTTGGCTTTTTGGGTTTAGGGTATCTATGTAGGGTACTTTTGTAGTGCTGAATAACTTAGCCTATTTTATATATTTTCAGTTTAGGCGATGATTAGATTTCGCCTTGTATTTTGTACTAGCATTTTACTTGACCAAGCAACACCTCGTGAAATGTGTTGTAGGGTCAAGTCTAATTATTAACAAAGAGATATTCATAAAAGTGTTGTGTCATTTTCAATTACCATTAGGTATTAGTTATTTACTTTACGTAGTTTATAAAAATGTGACGTCTTGAAAAAGGAATGGATTTAAGGAAAATAATTTGTGGTTTATTTGTTACATAAAGGAAAATAAAATTTACTGATTTTTCCAAGAGATTAATTACATTATTTATGAAATATTTTTCGAGGCGTTACATAATTAATAAAATTTGGTAAATTTTTTAAGGGTAAAATGTACTAAATAGTTTTGAAGTGGCTTTCTATAATGAACTTTGAAACCCTAAAAATTATTTTAGTTTTTTTAATGAACAATTTTAATAACTTATTATCTGGAACATGTTACAAAAACCACATACTCCTATTGTAGAACAGTGCAACAATTAGCTAGCTCCTGTTTTTATATAACTTGTATTATTTAAAGTTGAGAATAAAGTATGTCCTTATATAAGGAGATAAATTATCTCCTTCCACCAATAAATTATGATATATATCTTATTTCATTATTTTCTATAAAAACATGTCTAAAAATAAACAAAATAGTGCATATGTCATACTTTTACTGACAGAAGGAGATACGTTATATCTTGATATGATGATATACTTTCTCTCTTTAAAGATTTGTTTAGTCTTGGACTCTTGGTAAAGTATAGAGAAAAGAAACAGTAGAGTCATAAATTCTAACTAAATATTGGAGATTAAATTTCTGATTTTAAATATATATATATATATATAGGAGACTACTCATATGAGAACATTGCGCTATTATAAGAAATGAGAACTTTTCTTTATAGCCATTAAATCCAAACTAATGGCTAGGATTACAATTACATTCAAAATAAAAAGGTCATGTGACTTTAATCTTTCTTTGTATTAGGTTACTTATCATATTTGTATTGTTCTACTTTTTCAACTTTCTCTCTTTTTTTTTGTATTTTATCAAGTGAAAACGCAACATTGTGATTTGTTTCCATTGCAAGCCCTTCTTTCTATATAATTTTTAATGAGTAATGATGAAAGTTTTCATTTGGAGTCAGATATTGGGTAAATAAACATATGCTCTTTTCTATATTGTTTTTATCCTTGTATGGTTAGTGTATTGTTATTAGATGAAAATTATTATTGTTTATATTCTTTTTTTCAAATATTAACTATGGTTTTTGTAAATTGTAGGTGGTAATATAGACTATTTAGTTAGTTTGTAACTCTAGTAATTTTTGTTGAGTTGATGATGTTGTTGAATTACTTTTCAAGGGCACATTTTTGATCCCCCTGCTCTCCTGGCTCACAAGCTGAGGAAAAACTGACCATCTTATGAAGAACAATCATCAACGATAGTAGTGATGATATGATTAAGATACATCATAATTAATTAATATCACCATATCTTCCAAATTTGAATGCATCTATAAAAATTAGAACTTCTCTAATTCATCTATGCCCTAACATAACAAAATTAAAGAAAATAATAGTTCTCTTCACTCAGATTCTCCAAGAGACATTTTGTTAAACACATAAAGGGCTATGTTAAAAACCCATCTCATTGAAGCCTAAATGCATGGGTGCTCAAACAGCGGCGAGTGTTTCCGATGGTAGGCTTAAGCGATCAATTCTTTAAATTTTTATATCATAGTACTACCAAGGGAAAAGTGGAAAAACGCAGATGTAAGTGGGAGTAATAGAAGGCAAAAACGAAAGAAAAAAGAGAAAAGGTTGAAGAAAGTAGAAGAATACAAATGTGATAAGTAACTTAGAAGATAAGATAGTCACATGACCTTTTTTTATTTTGAATGTAATCATAGCCATCGGTTTGTATCTAATGGCTATATATAAAAGTTATCATTTCTTACAATAGCACAATATTCTCATGTGAGTTGTCCCTATAATGGTGCACTTGTTAACTAGATGGACTAATTGTACCCTTGATTTATTTTATTAAATACTTAATTATTAAAACAAATAATATATTTTTAATTTTTGTGTTTGACAAGATTTATCTCATTCTATGTACCCATGTTCAATAAGAAAATCAAAAGTACATAATTTTCAATTTAAAATTGATTAAAGAATTGACTTAAATTAAAGATATTCTTTTAATTGAGTGATGGGAATTATTACCAGAAAAGGCATTATTGGGTCATCAAGGGAATAGGTTGTAAAGTTGTTGCAATAATAATTAGGGGCAAAGAGAAGAGGAACAAATCTTCTACTGGTTTTGGCTTTAGCTGATGCAACTAAGGCTCGTTGTTTTGGGAAATTCTCACAAATTCTACATTTTGCTTTCTGTAACATTACATTTTCTAATACCTCAATTAAATAATTTTGTAATATTTTTACATATCAAGACTTTGGAATATCCATGAAATCACCATCGGTAAGGTATCTAGTACAAAAACCAAGAGCTTCTTCAACAATATATTGTTTGACAATACAACCCTTTAGTCTTGATCGGTTCTTCACATACCCTTTTAATGTCTTCATATAACACTCAAAGGGTCCATCTCATATAGGAAGGCACATATAGTTGTGTCTCTCGAACAAAATGGATAATTAGATGAACCATTATGTCCAAAAAGGTGGGAAATACATTTCAAGCTTACACAAAGTCAAAATAATTTGTCTTTGCAATGCATGTAATTTCTCAGGGTCAATCATTTTGCTACAAATTTCCTTGAAGAAGCATAACCTAGTTATGGTTTCTCAAACTTTTTTAGGTACATGACAATCATGAGACTTAAGACCTTTTAACTTCAGGTCTTTCAATGATATGAGGTTCTGAATGTTGGAAGAGTACCTCTCTGGAAGTTTAACACTATGAAGAAATTTACAAAATTCAATTTTCTCTTTCCTCGACAAAGTATAAGCTGCTGGAGGTAGAAATGTACATTTTCCCTTCATTATCGGCCCCAATTCCTTTCTTATTCCCAAACTAACTAAGCCATCTTTGGTCTTACCAGGGACATTGAGTAAGATACCAAGGAGATTTTCAAACACATTTTTTTCAATATGCATAACATCGAGGAAATGTCTTACATATATTAAACTCCAATATGACAATTAAAAGAAGATTGACCTTTTCTTCCACTCATTTTTAACAATTTCTTTTGCAAAATGTTTACCAAAGTTAGTATTCAAACCATTTAGCCTTTGAAATAATTGGTCACCTGTCAATGGCAAAGGAGCATGACCTTCTTCACTGTTTCCATCAAATGCTTTTCTCCATCATTGATAGTGATGATCTGAATGCAAAGATCTATGATGGCCAAGGAAGACATTCTTCTTATAGAGTTCCAACTTCATTGAATGGGTATTATCTTCCTATACAGGACATGTAAAATGTCATTTTGTACTACATCCAGATAGATTACTAAAGGCTGGGAAATCACTGATTGTGTCGAACAACAAAGTCCTCAAGTTAAAGCTTTCTTCCCTATACGAATCACATAAATTTATGCATGTCTCCTACATTTACTTCAAGTCTTCAATTAATGGAGCCAAATATATGTGTATGTCATTTACGTGTTGTTTAGGTCCAGAAATTAACATAGATAACATCAAATATTTGTGTTTCATGCATAGAGAATGAGGTAGGTTGTATATCACCAACATCAATGGCCATGTACCGTGGGAGCAACTTTGAACACTATGTGGGTTAATTCCATCCATTGACAATGCAAGGTGTAGAATTCTTGATTCTTGACCAAAACTAGGATAGTCGTGATCAAATTTTCTTCATTGAGGAGAATCTGTAGGATGCCGAAGCTTGCCATCTTTAATCCTTTCTTCATCATGCAATGTCAACTTCTTTGCTTTGCATCTTTGGCATTGCTAAACATACGCTTGAATCTTGCTTTGATGGGAAAATACCATACAACCTTTTTCAGAATTGAGTCTTCCTAGTTATATCATGATGCATTTACCTTTAGGACAAAACTTTAATGACGCATACTCATTAAAAAATAAGATGCAATCATTTTCACAAGCATATATCCTAGTGCACACCATGCCTATAGAGCATAACATTTGTTTTGCATCATAAGTTCAAGAAGGGAGCACATTATCTTCAGGCAACATATCCTTCAGAAGTGCAAGCAAGTCGGTGAAACTCTTATCAGTCCATCCCTTAATATATTTCAACTTATACAACCTTGATATCGCTGCCAATCTTATGAATTTAGTATAACCATCATATAATGGTTTCTCAGCATCACTTATGAAACGCTGAAACATCTCAGGACAATCCTGAAGATCCTCTTTGGCAATGTTTGCCATTTCCTCGAAAAGATCGTCTTCATATGCATTTGTGTAGTTGTCTTTCATATGCATCTCATCATCACAATCCATAACGTCTCTCGTCTCACCATGTCTTGACCAACATGTGTAACTTTGATCAATACTGTGACACACTAAATGAACTTTTAACTCATTTGGAGTAATTCGGTTTGAGTAACAACATCTTAAGAAATGATATACAATTCTATTAGGATTTTCAGCATTCTCAATTGCAAACCTAACAAATGATTTCACTCCTTCTTCATACTCCTTCGTCAATCGATTGGAACTCACCCATTTTTGATCCATTTTCTATTAACAAAAAAATATAATGAGCATAAATCCCTAAAGCCTAGAGTTAAGCTCACCAAGCAGAGCAAATAAATTATTGTGTAATTAAAATTGGGGAACCCTAACTCATAATGTAATGGTCGGAACTCAAAAACTCCAACTCAATACAAGCTAAATGAGTGAAATCACTTTCACTTATTTATAAGGAAAATGTTTTTAACTCAATACAAGCTAAATATAATGCAATTAAATAGGCAAATAACTATAAGGAAAACTCACTTTCAATTCGGTGTTGAATGCATGAATGATGATTTTGAGGTTAAACGAATGAAGGATTTTTGAAATCGGTGCTGAATGATTTTCGTGTTGAATAAGTGAATGATTTTCGGTGTAGAAGGAGTGATGATGATGAGGTTGAATGATTTTCGAGGTCGACTTTGAGAGTAAATGAGTTTCGTTGTTGAGTAAATGAGTGTTTGATTGTTGAATGTGTGAGAATGCAGGAATATTTTAATTTTTTAGGGTCTGATAGTATCTTCAACAACGCATAATAAAGAATGTGTTGTGACTGATATATAATTAACAATGCATAATGAAGATGGCGTTGTCAATGATATCTAATCAACAACGCCTCCTATAAATAGCATTGTGGAAGAACTCCTCATTCAAATATAACGAAGGTAAGTGTTCCACTACGCAACCTGAAGGAAACACTATGGAATATATAATATTTTTTTACTAATTCATTTATTTTTAATGAAATTCAAATTAGTAATTACATTATGACATTCGATTAATGACAATTAATTAAATATATAGAACAATTAATTTCAACTTCTGTACATGCGCAAACAACTGAGTACAGTAGTTGGTAGTCTTCTTGGAACTCACATCCCCAGTAGATGGCTTTGAGCTCACATCTCCAGTAGATGACATTGAGCTCACATCCCCAAAGATGGCTTAGTCTTTTGGGTGCTACTGGGGGTGAACTGTACAGTTTCCTGAAATATTCAATAAAAACATATCAATTATAGATCTATATATATATATATATATATATATATATATAATATGAGTGAACATAAGGTGAAAAATCATACCTTATAAGGAATTACTTATACAAGATCTACTAGTCAAGCCACAAAAGTGCCTATAGCCCCTCCAACTATGAATATATCCTCATTGAGAGGAATTGGCAGCAACACATCATCAACTGCAATATCAATCAAGACCTTCACATGATGGCGTGGGATACGTGCATTTTGCAGCATAGCATCGGTCGACTTGTGCACTTTCCAAACACCCACTACTCGGCTAGTTGGGCTATCCATGAAACGTTTGCAAGAACTGATTCCTTGTACGTAAGTTAAAACATATAATTAGTTAATGACTAAATTAAAATAAGTTAACTAAATTACCTCACGAATGGGAATTGAAATGGGAATGTTGTAAGGTGCATGTGTGCAACTCTAATTGATGGTTGAAGGAATAATGTCAACAACATTAGCTACTCGTTGCCACTCAGCTTCCTTCACCTTCATTAATTGCTCAAATTCGTTGAAACGTTGCATGAGGCCATCCAATTGATTTTGAACCTGACTCATTTGGGATTTGGTTGCACGCTTTGGATGGGGTAAAAAAATTTGCTAGCTAACCCCAAATCATGCACCTCGGATACGATAGAATAGATAAGCAGTCCTAGTGCCTTGTCAAGTATTATGTGGCTATCCGGTTGTGCCTCCTTTTCTTTTAGGGAACCTGACAAATCAAGAAAAAACATAATGTTAATTAATCATACTTTGATAAATAAAGTATGGATATTAAGTATAATTAAAAAATGAGCACTTACAACATGTCTTGCCGCTTCTTGAACTTGCTCATTGTTGATGATACCATCCTTGTTCTTACAAGCATCCACCCATAGAACATCGAGTTCTACTCTATATGGAGTCATAGGTGTATCGTTTTTGTTCTCCAACTAACAAAATATAACTAATAATAATGTAATTAGATATATATCCATATAAAACATAACCAATAATATACTTACAAATTAATAACACTTACAATTGTTTCCTTGATTCCTCCATACTCCGCTCGAGAAGCTCGACATGGATATAAAGACTTGGAAGCACTCTTGCAGTTTTCATTACTTAATTTATGAAAAAACAAACAACATTAATATCAATAATCATATATATGTATATACAAAAGCATATATACTAAAGTCAATACAAAGAACATGATTTTACCAAGAAAGACTCGTCTTGTGTGCGTAGGATGACAAAAGTCTTCCAATCCTCTTCATCAACAATATTTGCATATTTAGTTGGAGATTTTAGGTTGACATTTCCATCACCACCTCTGAGTAATTTTCTGGCATCACTTCGGAATTGTCGGAGAGCCTTGCCAGCCGATTTAAGGATATATTACTTATGTTCCTCAATAACATCAAAATTTGACTAAAAACACAGATATATTAACTATATTGCATGCAAACACATGCATAAACTTACATTGCATGAAGACGTAACACATATACGTACATTACATGAAAACATAAAAACACAAAAACGGAAAAATAAACTTACTGTTATTTCATTCCAAATACTCTCCTTCACGACATTCCTTAAATAAGTCCATTTTTTTAATGTTAGCTTCACATTCTTCCTAACCACAACCCCAATGTAGCTAACCAATGAGTTGTCATTCTTCGAGTTTAATGGTTGGCCTTTGGAGTTCCATTGAAATTCTATCTTCACATCTTTATTTCTTGATTGAATGACATTCTTCATGGAAGTCATTCCATGTGGAGTTCGTTTTTGAACAACGATTTTTTTGTCTTGTGGAGTCGGTGTAGCTTCATCACCACTGTGAGAACCATGATCGCCACTTTGGGAAGACATTGATGAAGACTTTTGAGGTTTCTGAGAGTATGAGGGTTTGCTGAGAGTATAAGGATTTCTTTTTTATTAAGTTTGAGAGCGTAGAGGGAACTTATTCATTTTTTAAATATTTAAACTGTAGTATCCATTTAACAACGCATATTAATGGTTGCGTTGTTGTATTGACCTCTTCAACAGTGCATATTAACGGTAGCATTGTTGAATTGACTTCTTCAACATCGCTTCTTAAGGGTTGCGTTGTTGTTGTGTATCCAGCTGTTTACTACTCATTTTCATGAACACATCAACAATGCTTCCAGGATGATGCGTTGCTGAATAGAATATAATTGACAATGTTATCTCAATTATGCATTGTTCAATAGAATCTAATTGACAGCGCTATCTCAACTATGCCCTATCAATTAGAATCTATTGACAACACTACCTTAATTGTGCGTTGTTAAACTGAACTCCTTTTCAAAATTAATAGCAATATTCATAATCATGCGTTGCTAAATTAACATTTTATATTGCGAGTCAAAATATATACAACATAAGTATACGTTAATAATTAACATGAAGTTGTCATTAAGTAGATTAATATATTATTATGTTTATTAATATGAAACTACAAAAATATTAAACATTAAATTTTGTTATTTTTTTGTGTTTATTAAGTTTTTTTAATTTCTTTATTAAGTTTTGTTAAATTTTTTATTGTGTTTATTAATATGAAACTGCAAAAATATTAAAGAAAATAATCATCTAAATAAATAACAAAAAAATAGTAATTAACATCCAAAATAATTGTTCATTTTTCATTCAAAGAGGCAAAATACATTATAATGAACTAAATGATTTGGTAGATTACAAAATACATTCAAAGAGGCAAATTTGGGTCCTTTTGGAAAATCAAAAAATGTTAAAGACATCCTTGACACGATTTCAATGAGGGAAATCAATGAACTAAATATTTTACAAATTAATTCTTCATCTCACGCAAATCTTGTATAACAACCATTTTAATTTCCTTCTGAAATCTTGGTTTTGTAATTACAATGAAGGAAATAAATGAACTGAAAGATTTGGTAGATGAATGAACTAAATAGTGTACAAATTAAATCTTTATCTAACGCAAATCTTGTATAACAACTAATCAACGATTAATATCTCTGACACTTAAAAAGTCGTATAAAATCAACATCGCATAATTAACAAAGCGTTGTTACTATATTATCTTCAATAATGTTTTTTTTAATTATGCTTTATCAAATTGATTAACATTAACAACGCTTTCTATCAAATACGCTATTAAACATAACTCATTCAAGTTAGCACTAACGTTACAGATGTTCAACAGCGATGTGTCAAAAATGCGATGTGGAAATTACACACATGGACAACGCTTGTTTTATTATGCATTGTTGATGTTCTTCTGCCTCATTTCAACAGTGTCGCTCAAAATTGCGCTATTGAATGATTGTTGTGTATTACGATATCCAGCATAGTGCATCTATGATTTGTTCATTTCTCTCTCAATTGGTTGCTATTTAGTTTTGAGATATGGCTTTGGGTTTGAAATATGAAAAGAAAGAAATATGTACCTGAATGAAGGGAATAGGTTGTAAGGTTGTTGCAACAATAATTAGGAGCAAAGAGAAGAGGAAGAAAGATTCTAATGGTTTTGGCTTAAGCTGCTGCAGCTAAGGCTGATTGTGCAGGGAAATTCTCACAAATTCTACATTTTGCTTTTAGTAACATTACATTTTGTAATATCTCCATGAAATAGTTTTGTAATGTTTTTTATTATTTTTTTAAAACTGATTATTTCAAACTTAATTCCTAGACATTTAAAAAAAATTATGATAAAAATGTTTATACAAAAATTGCATTTACAAAATTCCTCATATGGTAAGGATGCTTCAAAAATTATCAAGATACCTATTTCAAACTGTTTTTTATTATTTTGAAAATTTTATTTTTTTAATTTTATAAAAATAGGCTAAACAAAAATGAGAATAATTAATATTTATCACTTGATCTTATTTGAATAATCAAAATTAAAATACAAATGTACAACATTTTTTGAAGTGATCATCTGATTAATAATTAACTTTTAGTTCTAACCATCTATATAATTATAAGACCCGAATTTATTATTCTTACAATTTTTATACAAGAAATGTTCTCAATCTCATCCTATATATATATTATAGGAAGTGACTTACTAGAAAACACAATTTCTTCAATTGAGATAAATAGAAAAATATTAAGTATATTGAGATAAATAGAAAGCCCAATTTCCTTAGTCCTTGCACGCTATACTTAATTCTAAATTATCATTAATACATAGATACATTGTCCATAAATGAGCATCATTAAGGATTATGAGCCATTTTTGGTATATGGAACCAAAATAACTGTTTGCATCCTTTTCTTAATCAACCAAAAGAAATTCCTTAAACAGACCAAAATCCAATACAAGTAATTAAGAAAGTGTGTCTCTACATGATATGATTCTGTGAGTTATGAAAATCATTAACCAATATAAGTAATTAAGAAAATTCAGTGCAAAAAATATATACAGAATTTGGAGTAACACACTTCTGAATTAGAACAATTGACTAGGAATAGAATCATTTGAAAAGCTAGGAACAGAACTGCAATCAATGTCAAGTTTAGGGACAGAACATCCTCTTGCTATCATCTTTTCATTCATCCAATGCATAAGTTTTGATCCATCCATTAGCAATAGAAAATAGTAAAACCAAGGCTACACAAAAATAATTCAGAAAATCTATCTTGTCTATTATCAAACCTTACATAATATAAAATGCATTAAAAACCAGATATCATAATTTAACATATACCAAAATAAGCAAACCATCACAGGGGGTCTTCATTTCCCTCGGGTGAAATCAAGCTCTGAACGTAATCTTGGGCAACAGTCCAATTTATGTTGTTTGAAATTTCGGTATACTATATTGTGTTATCTTTGTGGTTGTACACAATTGCTCGCTGCTATTTATTACTCTCAGCCAATAACAGGACATTACCATTCTCACACAAGCATAATGGTAATATTCTAAAAGATTCCAAATTAATTCGAAGATCTTGATATCTAACATTTACTAACCGAGTCCAAGACTGTTCAACTCCAAACTCCTTCATTTGCCAGACAACAAAATGTGTTCTCTTGTAATCTTAAGAAAAACATAGGCAATCCGTCAAAACACTAACATTCGGCTCAACAAGGGAGACTTGATCAAAACCACGAGGCAGCGAAAATTGTATGTATCTCTCCTTACTTAGGTCAAGCAAATTAATTACCAATTGATCAATAGTTATTGTGTCTCTGTCCCATTTATAATGAGAATTGTAGTTGCGAAGTGCTAACCAATTAAAAGTGTCATTCACACATTTTCTATCTTGATGCAGCTGAATTGGGAAAATTGGAAAACCCTGAATTTTTCTACAAAAATCATCGTTGTCACCAAACCTATAAACTCTCACCTCAGTTCTCTCCAAATTCTTGACCGAAGCTCTGTTATCCATGAGGACAGCTACCACCTTGTAAGTTTCAGTTAATTTATCGTACCAAAACCCGAACTCAGCAGAATCAAATGCACGACCTTCCACCTTAACTAACAAGTCGGCAGATCTTTTAGAAAACAACTTAGTAATAGGGTTCCATAAGCGGACCCTGTATTTATGAAATTCGTTTCTATGGAAATTTCTAGGAAAGGCACGAACCAAGCAAATCAAGCCATTGCAGGAGACTCCAATACCTGTGTGTTTCATCAATTTTAATCTGTAGTGAAGATTTTCTGCAACGATAGTTGTGGGTGATGATGGTTTGTGTTGCAGTAAAGAAAGAAAGGAGTAGGATATGGCCAATCTCTTGCCATGATTAGCAATCAAGGTTAATATGAGGTTGGCATTTTTGGGGGCTCTTTGAAGATGTAGTTTAATGAAATTTGGATCAGAGATGAGAGATTTCCAAGAAAGGATCTCAAAGATGAGTTCATCAAGGAGAACTCCAGAAAGGGATGTTTGGGCACAATGATTTTTCATTGGCGAGATGTTAACTGGTGGAATTGGATAATAACAAACAAGGTGGTGGTGATAAAATGACTACTATCTAAACCCTATAATGTTGTTGTCCTCCTTTTTTTAAATGTTAATAAAGGGGATCTTGGGTACTCAAATCTTCTTTTTTTTTTGTAGTTACATATGAGATCGTACGATTCTATTTTTTTCAAGTTATCCCCAATTATTTATGATATGGATGAAATGATAGAGTATTTCAGGTGTCATATGTGATAAAAAAGTATCATTCAAGCTTAATACGAAATTTTATCATACAAATATAAGACCTGAAATATTATATGAGATTAAATGTTGGGCAGTAAAATGTCAACAAGAAAATTGACTCCATATAGCAGAGATGATAATATTGCGTTGGATGAGTGGACCCACTAGACAAGATAGAATTAGAAATGAATGCATTAAAGAGAAAATTAGAGTATCCCCTCTCCTTATGGATAAGGAACTAATCTCTTTCGTTGGGTGCATGGCTCACCCTCCCAACAAGTATTGCTCTCATGAATCGAGCTATTGACCATTTGGTCTTTCTAGGGATCTAGTATGGCCTTACACCACTAGACCAATACCTTATTGTTCTTGTATTTCTAATTCTTTGAATTTTAACCTACATATCTTGATAAATTTATTAATTATTAAAATAATATAACTAACATTAATAATAAATTAGTTGTAAGTAAGGCTATAAGTGGTTCCAAATTGAACTACAAAACCAAAAAAATAGAAGCAAATCAAACTGATAAAATATAATACAATTCAATTTCATGGTTTGATTCGATTTTATGTGGAACCGATTGCGTACAGTTTGATTCACAGTTTCTGAATTTGGAAAACTGTGTAAACCAATCTGAATTGTACACTCAACCAAATTTGCTAACTATACTTAGTGCCAGTGACAATCCATCTTCTTATCAAAGCTAGTGAAGTACTTCTTCTTCCTCCCATTCTCCTTCAACCACAATCCTCTGGATTAGGTTGGGGAGCTCTAAGCCCTAATTTCTCATTTTTGTCTCCAAATTCCTAATTTCTCTATATTAGTTTAGCAATGAACATTTCAACATTACTATAAGGGTAGTGCAATATTTATTTGGGGTTTATTATCCCTTTTAATAATAGCATAGTGGTTTTAGCATTTTATTAAACACAATGCATACAATATGAATCAAAGAAGAGTAAATAGAAACATAACATTGACTAGGCCATTAACTGATACAATAACTATTTATGTTCTAATATAAACATATGTGGTACTCAATTCTTAGAAATAAAGAAGAAAGAAATAGAAATGGGAAAAGAGGGAAACCTTGAAACATAAGTTGCAGAGCACAACTGATATGATATTGCAGCAAAATCAATATGAAATGGAACCATCTTAATTTCTCTCACAATAAATTGAGATGCCAACCTCCTACACTATTATCTTTCTCTTTCATTCTTATTTATTTCCAAGTCTTTCATGGTAATAGTGTTTTTATGAAGATGTGTGTATTTTGAGAGGTCTTATCCACTTATTGCAATGATAAGTTTTAAAAGATTAATCACACATATTAGCCATCAATTTTATAGACCTATTCATTAAGGAAAACGATATATCTTTATATTAATCAATTTTATTAATAATTTGTTTACAAGTGAAATATATTATTCTTTTGTGAGTAGGAGAATTAATAGGAGGATATATCATTACTCATTCACTAATTCAAAGTATTAGATTTTCCTATAATTAAAACTTACTCTTAGAGTAAGTGTATTCCCTTAATATCATTTTTGATAGCAGAGTCTAGTGTTCCTTTTATTCAAGTGTGAATGTCATATTGTATATGAGGGTGAGGGGAAGAGTTATAAGTGGAAAAGAGTAATCATTTTCTTAAGGTTTTACTTCATGATGTTTCATTGGTGACAAAAGAACAAAAAAAACTATGATGTTGCCCTTACAATTTGAAAGAAATTTATACATTGAGGACAAGTCAAACACTTAAGTTGGGGGAGTGTGTATAATATTTTGAAAGAAATTTATTTTGGTTTACTTTTTAAATTTTCAGTGTGTGTTTTTTAAATGTTTAGTGTGTTTACTTGTTCATATTTTTTTAGTGTGTGTTTAATTTTTAGTTGTGTGTTTACTTTAGTTTCTTTTTTATATTTTATTTAAAAATGTGAAATTTTTTAAGCCAAACTTAATAAATAACACTACTTGGCTCAAACAATTTTTAACAAGATCACTAACTTTGTGAATTAATAAGCTTTGACGAACAACTTAAGATGAAAATTTGAATTTTTTTATGAAGATATCATATTGTCATAACTCTGATAAAATACAAACTTTTTTTAAAATTATTTATCATGAACTTGTGAAATTCATTGAAAACCAAAAGAATGCATAAAATCCCAACCATGTGAGGGTGTGTAAGCGAAACACAAAAAATGTAAGTTTATTGTGAGAAACTTATTGGATTTTACACAATTGATTTTGTTTTAATCTTTCTTTACTTGATTGCACAAAAATTTTGGAAATGATGAAGGCAAGTTCTTTCAAATAGAATGAGTCACTTGACCAAAAATGACTAACCAAAATTAGAAACATCCTTTGATAACCCATTTGAGTATTAAATTTTTCACACACAACCCTTAAGCCTAAAAGAAGGTTTATGGAAATCTCCTATATTTTTCTTAAGTAAAAAGAGAGCATTTTTCAAAAAGAAGGTTTATGGAAAGAAATTAAGTTAAGGGAAGAGATTGATCTTGTAACAAATGTTCAAAAGGAAAAAAATTATCAATCTCTTTACAAATCAAAAAGTAAAGAAAATTAAAGCTATAAAACAAAAAAAGAGTAAAAAGAGATTAAGAAAAATATAGAAAAGTTACACAAAAAGGTAAATAAAATAATGAGGAAAGGAAGAGAAAAAAAAGGTGAAAAAGTTAAAAAGAGACATGAACTTAAAGGAAAAATAATTTTTTTCTCTTTTAACTTTGAAAGTAACTTTTGAACATCTTGAAAAACCAATTTTCTTTAATAACCAATCCTCATTACAACCTAACGAAGACCTTAGTGATCCTTGAAAAATTATGCAATTAAAGTAAGTGTTAAGATGAAAACTAAAATAAAATTCTTGCAAACCAATTAAGTTATTTTTTTACTGAAACACTTACCCAATTGGTTCTATTCTTGATCTGTGTATGAAAATGGATCTCTTTGATTGATAAAATTTTAAAAGTGGAGTGCTAAATGAATTGTTGATGAAATGTATTCATTCTTAGTTTGAAGCATTATGAGTCAAAATCACACCATCATAAACGCATCTCATGGTACTTTAAAATTATACATAGTTGTGACCTTGTACAAGTTAATTTCTCCAAAGCCAAGTAGTTGTTATTTTACCTTTTTTTGGGACAAACAAAAATGTAAGTTGGGAGAGTTGATAAGTGCCAAAATGTACTACTTTTCCATCACTTTTTATGGCACTTATCTTGATTAATCACGTTTAAAATCCAACTTATAACACTTTTTAGATAAATTGTGTGTGCCTAAATATTATAATTTTTGATCACCCGTTGTCCAGGTTGTCTCTGAATTTTGTAGGAAAAGAATAAAAAAAAATTAATTCAAAGATAACCAAAAATTCAAGCCAAATCTCAAGACAAAAGCTCAAAAAGAGTTGCTCAAAAACTTGGCTATTGTGTAACACTTCTTCTACTTATGTTAACTCTGATTTTATTATTCCAGTTATGTATTTCTACTCTATCATTTCATTCCATCTACTCTTAATGCTTATTTTAGCTTGATCACCTAAAATATGGTTTATGTTTTAAGCAACTTGTTTTCAAGATTATCAACATATGGGAATCTAGAATAAGTGGTGACAACCTTATTTCTTTCAGAGGATACTTGATGGGTGATAATGTATTAAGCAAGGTTTGAAAATCATCTTACCTGATCCGAGATGAATGGTGAGTTAAGAAATGACATATCGTGGATGGAATCACACCAAAATAACTTGTTTATATTAAAATCATGGTAATACTTAAGATTTAAGAAATCATATGTCCAAAACATAATTTCCTCTTGAATTTGTAAAAAGTTAGTTACTTTACTTTTTCATGTTTGTTACTTTATAAAATCACAAAAACATATTTATTTGTTACTTTTTTACTTTTAATAAAAGATACAAAGTGTGATTATATTTCTATTAGGCAATTCTCTGTGGTTCGACATTACCCTATAATATACTACAATGAAATCTTGAAAGAGGTCCAAAAGTAAATATAGTAAAGTGTTAACTTATAAATTTTGTTTGTTGAAAAGTTATTAAGTTCCAAAAACAATAGTTCAATTCAATTAATGGATTGTAACTTTGTGAATAGGAATAACATACAGAAGTGCAATTTAATCAATGGATTATATCTTTGTAAAAGAGTGATATAATTTATAGTTAACATCTAACCGCTAATTTTTACATTTCTATCATTTAAATTCCTCAACTAACTACTAACTCTTTTATTTTACTTTATTTACATTTTGTCGTTTACTTTTCATTACATACTAACATTCTAACAAATTTTTTTTTGCTTTATTCTTTAATATAGCTTCTCCCACATCCACCACCAACAACTAGAGGGTTGTGATTCAGGTATGATGAACTAAACCATTATAGAAATTTAAAAGGGTATTATTATTTAAATCCTCATTGTAATGATCTCATTATTATGCTTAACTAGTAACTAAACTAATATGCCTAAAGATATAAGTAAAACACATATATTACATAAGGACATTGAGTTACACCTCTAGTACGAAACGAAGGAAGGTTGTGTTGTAATAGACTGAAGGAAGAAGGTATGTGCACCATTGTATGGGCTATGCATATATTACATGAAAGAAGGTAGAGTTTCTTCTAAGACCCAATATAAATATGGTCGATAACTCGACTTATGTAAGATATATGCTTTATTGATCATCCCATAAACATTGCATGTCGATTTAGGAACGAGTTCTTCCCAAATTTATATACAATTGTTGTTGTTAGCATTCTCTTTGTTTGAATTCTCTATTGTTAGCATTTGCTTTGTTTTAAAAAGTAAAAAAAAGGTTTTTAGAAATTTCTAATTTTTTATTTGGATGCATTACCAAGAATAGAACCAAAAATATATTTACTAGACTCTAATGATGTACCAAAAGATTCATTTATACCAATATAGAAGACGATCTATGTATACTAACACTCTTTATTGTTGGAGGCGATGGAGATGCAACTTTTAACCAACTATATTATACAAATACGTACCTACTAAAACAATTGGGGTGTCTAATAGAACCAATCATAACAGAATAAACAAAGAAATACACCCTAGAAGGATTATATGATAGGATCCCTGGGGAAGCTGAGAAGATAATAGAACAAGTAGGTTATAGTAGTAGAAAAGAAAGGCTACAAGAAATAGAAAAACCCCTAGAACAAAAAATATATGAAACCAAAAGAGATATTAGGCATTTAACTAAAGAAATAAAATTCCTCAAAAATAGTATGAAGAGGATCATGGAAGTATTAGGAGAAAGAAACATAGTAGAACCAATTATACAAAATCCCCAAATTAATATGATGAAGAATTTAGAAATGGAAATAGGTAGTAGTATAATGATTACAGACCAAGAGATTAGATCACAACAATTAAATGTGGTAACTATTGGTACTAGGATAAAAGTAGAACAAATACAAAAGGGTCAGGAAGTCATAAATAATAATTTATGGACTATATACGAACAAATTAAGAAAATAGAAGAAACAAGATTAGAAGAAATAGAGATATGAAAGTGCAAAGAGTCAAGACCTGCACATTTAAGTCTAATCGAAGTTTTGATGAAGCAAACACATATACAAGAAAGCTTGAAGATTATACAACAAACAACAAGTCGAAGACTCATAGATTGAATCTATAGATTTAGGACATTATTCTATTTACTTGTAATTAGAAGTCTTAAGATGATTGCCATATTTTGAGTCTAGGTTAGGTAAACCTAGGTGGAAAGTCTCACAAGAACTAAAATAAGTGAAGCTTAAAATTGAGACATAACATCTAGATATCTTATGATAAATAGGCTCATGCATACACATACATAGTATCATGTATTAAAGGTGATATATTTTGAAAAGCTATGTTAAGCATATGCATATCATATAGGTAGTGTACCATACATTCCTTACATCAAAGAAAAAAAAATTTAATTCAGTATAATCGATTAAGTAGTTAGTGTAATCGATTATCTAGAATTCAATTACTAAATGATCTGATGATGTTAGCATATTAATTGATTAAGACACCATATAATCGATTAAGACGTACATGAAAACTGATTCTTAACAGCCCGTTAATCGATTAATATCAGTATCAATAGGATTAGTATAAATTCTTTAAATCTTTCCAATGTGGAATAACTTGCATATTATGAAAATTGTTAGAGACCCTACATTTTTATAGATTGCTTTGCAGTGAGAAAGTGTATTTAGAAAACCTAGGGAGTGAAAGCATTCTGATTTAGGCTTAGAGATTAATATCATTGCATCTAGTCTCTAGTTTTCTATGCATCAAATTCTTGCATCCAATTCTTGATTTCTTTGAGCGATGTGTGAGGAAAATCTTTTTCTGAAAAGAGAGAGAAACATTTTTAGAAAACCTAATACATTAATTTCATTTAGAATTAGGTTCATGTGGATTTTTTGCTTTATGTTTTAGATTGAGTTTTCAATTGTTGAATCTGAGTATTAAGTACTCAAGTCAACTCAATGCATTTTGTTTGAACAAGGAAGTTGATCTCTTTGTAAATATTTCACTACGAGAGAGATCTTTGTAATCTTCACAGCGAAAGGATAGGAGATCCTAGTAGGTGATTTAGTTAGGTCAAACCTAGGTTGTGAAGCTCATAGGGGCTTAGTAAGGACCACCTTAGTTTTTTTTTATTTTGTAATTGGAAGTGTGATTGTAAAACTCACAATTGTAATAGATGAAAAAAAATCTCCCGAGATCAGAAGGGGAGGCCTGGATGTAGTTTGCAGTGGACCACAAACGAGCAAGGATAAAATTCCTTGTGCACCTCATTCTAATCCCACATCTCTTTACTTTCCGTCTCTACTTTGTTGATTAATTGTGTTAATATGAGTTGTATGCTATAATCTATTTATTGTCTTTTTGTAATCTCATTAATCCATTAATTGTGTAAAGATTCGGTAATTGGTAACTTGCTTTGCAAGAATCTAAAGAATCAAGTTGTGCGAGTGTCAGGATTATCGATTATCCACTAGCGTAATCGACTATATCCGATCACTGTTTAATTGACTAAGTCCAAGCATAATCGATTAACTGCAGTTTGTTTTAGTTTTGCACAAATATAGGAAAAGTAGAACAAGTGGTCCATGACACCTATCCCCCACCCCCCTTCTAGGCATATTCTAACCTACTGATACCCAACAAGTAGTATCAGAGCTACTACAAAAGTGCTAGCTTGATAGCATATTCGTTCGATCCTAGAGGATAATACAATGGGTTCCATAAACCAGTTTGGCGGTGATTGTGCATCCATCAACCACCCTCCGATTTTCAGTAGCAAGGGGTATGCCTATTGGAAGGTGCGCACGAAAATACTCATTGAGGCGATTGACACAGACATTTGGGAATCCATGGTCAATTTTCCTTTCGTTCCACTTCACTTAGTGGATGATGAACCTAAACAGAAACCAAAAAGTTTATGGACCAATGATGAGCGCAAAAAGGTTCAGCATAACCTACGCGCCAAAAACATTATCACATCGGCCTTATCATACGATGAATTCTTTAGAGTGTCGCAGTGCCAAAACACTAAAGAAATGTGGGACACTTTACAAGTGACCCACGAAGGCATGGCAAAGGTTAAGTGCACTAGGCTAAATGTGCTAACACATGAATATGAGCTATTTCGCATGTTATCAAAGGAATCAATTAGTGAAATGCAAAAGTGATTTACTCACATTGTTAACCATTTAGTTTCCCTGGATAAAACCTTTGCTAAAGGAGAATTGACTAACAAAGTTTTGCATCGCCTTGACAAGAAATGACAGCAGAAAGTAACTGTGATCATGGAGTCGAAAGACTTTGATTCCATGCCTTTAGCGACTATGTTTGGAAAACTCTAGGAACATGAGATGGAGTTAGGGTATTTGATCATGAAAGAAGATTAAGACCGGAAGAAGAAAAGAATCTCTCAAAGCAAGTCGCTCAAAGATCAAGAAGAGAAGAAACCATGAATATCCTAGTTCGCAAATTTGGAAAATTCATGAAAAATAAATGGGGGTTCAAGAGGTTTTAGAAGGAAGAAGTGCGTGACTCAACCAAAAAGGGCAAGATCCCAAAGGAGCGCTTCACTTACCATGAATGTGGGAAGGTTGGACACATGAGGCTACAATGTCCAGTCTACCTCAAGAAGGTTTAATTTGAAAAGAGCACTCCTCGAGATTTTACATAAAAAGAGCATACATCGTATGGGATGCTCCTAAGGAGGAAACTACATCGAGTGCATCAGATGAGGAGGAGTCTGCAAAACTGTGCCTTATGGTAAAACACAAGAAGCTTGTAGCTCTAGTGGACAAGATAATGCAAATGAGGTATATTCTGATACTTCATCGTCTACTGATGATTCCCCTACATATGATGAGTTACATAATACATTTGTTGAATTAAACAAAGAACTTAAAAAGCTTGCTAGGATTAACATTGATAGAAAACGGGTAATCCTACTTCATGAACAACAAATCATTAGAATGCAAAATGAGTTAGATGAGTTAAAACTAGAAAATGAAACCTTAGACTTAATCTACTCTTGTAGCTCTTGTAATTGCTCAAAAGATAATTTATGTTAAACCACTATATGTAATACTTGCGAGACTTTGCAAATCGAAAAGTCTAGCTTAAAAGAAAAACTCGCAAAGCTTACATGTAGTAGATTTAACCTTGACACTTTACTTATTGAATCTAGAAATTCGGGCAACCACATGGGATTAGGTTATAAACCCCAAACTAGCAAGAAAAGACCATATAGGAAACCTGTAGTCTATAATCGTAAAAAGTCACACACTCACATGCCTACTTGTTTCTATTGCGACACTTATGGCCATACTACTACTTCATGTTATATTAGAAAATATGGTGTGCCTGATGTTTCATATATTTGGGTGAAGAAGGGACAAAATACCATGGTTACTAACAAAAATGGACCCAATATCAATTGGGTACCTAAACAAGTCAAGTAATTTGTTTTGCAGGTATGCCTATGAACACATGGACATCATTGGTACTTAGATAGCGAGTGTTCGAGGCATATGACAAGTGAAATATTGAAATTCCTAGATCTATCACTCAAATAAAAAGGGTATGTCACGTATGGTGACAACAATCGAGGGAAAATAATTGAGGTTGGAACTATTGGTAATGCTTCTCAAGTTGTGATAGAGAATGCGCTCTATGTGGAAGGCCTTGTTGAAAGCGTATCTCGGTGTTTATTTTTATTTTAGTTGGGAGTATTCTCCTCTCAACAAATCGTCCTGACAGCAGTGTCAATTTGTTGAAAGATTAATACTCTCATTTTCGTTATGTTCTTTTTTATTTGATTAAGTAAGAGAACTCGTTTTTAGTCTTTGTTCACCATCTCGGCTTTGTTGAAATTAATTCCAACGCCGGTATAATGGTTTCAAGAATATTCCAGTTAAAACTTACTTCTTTAATGGTCATGTAATAAGTCATTCCTTCTTTGCCCCATCTCGGCTTTGTTAGAATAAATTCTAACACCGGTATAATGGTATCGAAGCAATTACCTATTACATAATTATTAAG